>NW_014332802.1:13340-18991 GCF_000341935.2 Cephus cinctus
CACACGTGCTCCACATGAAAGCCTTAATAATTCTATACTATTGTGAAAGCAGCCTTATGTCAACTGGAAATTCGGTGTGAACGGTAGCTTCACGTACAATGTGTATTTGATTGTGTTGTGTATTCGTAAATTACCAACACCATCCAGAGTACAAATAGGTAAAGAAGGCAAAGCAGTCAGCGCCATCTGTCGTGTAAAAAAGTAGATGGACGTGCGAAGACGACGACGACGACGGAACTGAAATAAAATCATCTCGCTCGCCATTTCAATACGCCCTGATCTCGTACACTAATCGTATTGAACTTGGTGGCAATCGCTTCAGAACCTTCAATTCCTATAGTGAATGTATCAATAACTTTTTCTCATATATAGCGGTTCATAAGATATTTCGTTCCAAACACAGGTATAAGGAGTTGACTCGAGTAAAGAGTCTCGGCGCGCTGCGCCCTGTACAGCCGGTTGCCTGTACTTGGCACGAGACTCGACCGAGTCTCTTGATTGATAGGTGACAATGTCTGTACAGTCGTTCTCCTCAATAGTGTCCACCTCTGAATGGTTTGCAAATTTTTCCTCGCTTGGCTTCTCAACAATACGTTGACACTTTCCCTCTATAGCTCTCGTTGCCTTCTGATGTTGTTAGCCATGCTTACTGAAACTGAAACATGTGCAGAACGCAGAGGTACAGACAGTCTGTTTGCGCATGTTTCAGTTTCAGTACGCGTGGCTAACAGCATCAAAGGGCAATGGGAGCTTTAGAGGGAAACCGTCAGCGGATTGTTGAGAAGATCTGTAGTAAACGTGTAGACTCTCACCGTTAGTGAGGGTGCAGATTACTAAGAGGTTGTCAATCGGGATGACCGGACTATTCAGGCGCAGGACTGTATTACTAAGACTGAACAATTCTAAGAATTTCATATGTTGATTTATTCTTTGATGCTTTGTGCCTTTTATTATATAAAAAAGTTATTAAAAAAATCTATAGTTTTTTCTTACTAAAACTAGATGGTGGATTAGTAAACTATTATTAGAGTGTAGGGTTCTGTTCTAGGCTAATAGCTTGCCGCTCACGTTTGTTGAAGCCTTTAATCCGGTTTATTTCTGACGACGCCACAGTGTCAAAGAAGTATCAAATTGCCATTCGACAGCAGGCCTAGTTTGTCAGAGACACGTGAGAATAATAAATAACGCTCGCCGTTGTTTTTTGCATCCCTGATAGTGAGAAGTTTCCAGTGGCTCTACTCGGTGAGGTTAGAATTTTCTCCTGAATCCTAGACCATGTTGGATGATTTCATCCTAACCGACTATAGGAAACAGAGTATTGACAAGATAGCGACCCGCGTGACGGGATCTTCGTGCAAAGACAGGGAAGTTGACTCGGTTTCCTCGTAGACGGCGGTGGATCGGAGCGCCAGCTGCAGGAACAAGGCCACAACACCTATTCAATCAGTTGGTTTAGTCAGCACGTTATTGAATGATGTAAACACAATACCGGACATATTTTTTACTCCTCCCTTGCGCGACGGTTTCTGGGAGAAAATACCTGGCAGACCGGCAAAAGTCGAATCGGTCCGACACAGAAGAAGGAGCAGATCAGCGGGCAATCGTTAAGAAATATTTAAGCATAAATGAGATGAGATTGAGCAAGGTGTGTTGGAAGAATTTCTGTGCGATTCTCCATTTAAGATAAGTAACATTACCTCTTGAGCCCCAGAGAGGGCATCACCAAGCGGTTCGAATGTACTGTTGATCGCATTGCCTGTCCTTCAGACCATGGATATTGTAGAGACGGCCACTGATTATTTCGATGCCTGATTATTTAACGAGTGTAATGAAGAAACTCAGCTCCATGCAGATCGAAAGCAACGCCAATGCGGAAAAAATCGAACGGATAATAGTCGAGGCAACTGCAACTAATGTGTAGCAATTTAATATTTTCAAATCGGAGATTCATGCCTTGCAAATGCTAGAAAACAAGTTCTTTAACAAACTGGAATCGCTCGGAAACAAGCTAGATGAATCTAACTCGATGGAGGAGATAGCTGCAATCAAGAACAGAAAACTGTCCAGCTTTACCGTCTACTGTACACAACCTTGATTATGAGAAAACGCAAAAGCGTCTGGAAGTCCAGGAGAGAAGTATGAAAAGCAAAAAAACTGTAATTGAAGGTCTTTCTCGAGATAATTATTCGATTTTTGATAGGGTTGAAAACTTTCTGTACTGAGAATTTGGAATTGTAAAATCTGTTGCCGACGTAAGCGACGCCGAATCTAGATTCATCATGATTTTTTTCATGTTCAACAACCGTTCTATCAAAGAAGAAACAATGCAACAAAAGGCTAAACTCGGTCAGAGGAAAATCTACATTGAGCCTGATCTTAGAGCCTTGGAGTTGGAGATTTATAAAATTATGAACAAAGCAAGCGAGGGTCTTCATGACAGAGGGCAAAAAAGTGAAGATCGCTTACAGCAAGCTCTGTGTAGACGACGTTTGGATGTTTTGGGACCGCAGTAAGAAAAAACTAATTCCCAGACGAGAACGAGCAGTATCTGCTCCGCCGGCCGCAAGAGACTCCTCACCGCCAAAAAAAATCGGTGACGGCTAAGATAGTTTTCTGGAATTCTCAAGGCATCAACAATCTAAGCAACAACGAGGTACAACCTGATATCGACGTAGGTTGCTGTTATAAGACTTAGAGTGAAAGGGAGCAGATGCGCGTCTTCGCGCGCAATTTTAGTAATTGGTAGTGCGGTGGCGCCCGCTATTAGAGAATTTGCGATAGATCGTGTTAGTGATGGCTTAGTGATTGTAGTTAAGAAGAAATTAAATGCGGAAATCGTGGATGTAACACCTTCTGCATAATTAGAATAGAGGATGAATCTTGGCATGCGATCGTCGCTGCTTTTTACTTCAGTCCCGCGCTCGACTTATCTATCTTACTCGAACGCCTGCAACCTACCTTCGCTGATGTAATTACTAAATACCTGGATGAGATTTTAATGTTTAGCGGTGACTTTAATACGCTCGTAGATACTACGGATGTGCTTCCTGCGGAAATCTTCGATGAAACACTATTATGCAAGTCTACAAAATCGTACCATAGGACTATTAATGATAGAGGTCCTCTCCTTTCAAATTTTATGTCGAATGGTTTTGTTCTATTCATGGGTCGTTGTACAATTGATCTAGTTTGGATTAATGCACCAAAACTAGAATTTGTTAACGACCTCTAGGTTGGCGAAGATTTTTTGGGCTGAGACCATTTTCCGGTATATCTCGATTTATTCGATGACGGTGATTTGGAGCAGGGGGGAGAGGATAACCCAACAGTACCAACATTACCAAAAAATGCGCTAAATGGCATGAGGATGACCGCACAGAGTTTCAGAATAGTCTTAGTTTGTCTCCGCAAATATTTAAGAATTTTACCTCAGCATCTATTGATGCAATAAACGAAAATATGCTCAATGCGGTCATAGAGGCTGCTTCTGCTTCAGGTATGATCAAAACATTCCCGTCCCACCCTGTTAACTGGACAAATAGATTATGGTTTGATAAACAATAATGCGGCCAGGAGGGACATGATTAATCTTCCAAAACTTACTAAAAAGTCAAAGTAGCAAAAAGATGCCCTTGACAAATTTTGAAACAAAAGAAAGAGTACAAGTTAATTCTGCGCAATAAAAATAAACTCTTCATGCAAGCTCGGATCGAGGGATTTGCAAATATTAATAACCCGAAGCTCTTCTAGAGTATTGTGAAGAGTTGCAGAGCTAAACCTAAGTAACCAGTGTCGCCCTTGCTGGAAATTTCGAATGAATTTCTGCGAGTCTCGTATGGGCCTAAAATAGTCTACGAATTCAATTTTATTAACGCCTTCAATTCATTATTAGATCAACTTCTTACGGTAGAATAACTTACGGGTTGTATTGTTAAATTAAAAAGTAAGAAGGCGCCTAGAGTAGACAGCATTATATGTGAATTTTACAAAGCCCTCTCGGACGAATGGTTGTCTTACCATCTAGAACTGTTCAACAGGATCTTAGAAACTGAAGAACTCCCAAGTTCGTGGTTAAGGGCCACCCTCCGTATGCTATTCAAAAAAGGAAATGCGGCCGACCTGATAAACTATCGTGGAATTCCACTTGTCAACGACTCGAAGCTGTTTACGGAAATCCTAAACAGTAGATTAGTTAATTGGGCCACAGGAGCTGATCTTTTGCCCGAAGAATAGGCTGGGGTTAGAAAAGGTAGAGGAGTAATGGATAACCTTCATATGTCAGTAATGTCAGTAATGGATAACTCTTCAACCTGCGATCCACCTTGGATTATGTCAAAATGGAGGCAAAGCGTACGTTCTTTTCGTAGACTTCAGGCGTGTGTTCGACTCCATGCCTCAACTGAAACTCTGAGAAAAATTGTATCGACTGGGTGTTAGCACAAAAATGATTAGAATTCTGAAAAACTTTGTAAACTAATTCTGGGTTTAACGTTAACCCAGGGCAAGTGTCAACGCAAAAATATTAATCGCAACAAGGGGGAGGGTAAGCAAATAAAGGGGAGACGGGATTCAATGCAAAAGAATATGATATAATTAAGTGATAGAAAAGAATACAAGGCGCGAAAAGAAACCAAAAGATAACAAAACTCAATAGATCATAACTCAAAATATAATACACTAGAAATACGCAATGAGCGACTAGGCAAAATCAAAATAATAACAGACAAGGCTCATGCAGGAGCACGCAGTGTCGCAATCGGGGTTTCAAATGGGTCGCAGGAGGAGTAGTCAGTGGAGGATGGACGTTTTAGTGGACAAGGGATCATGAGGGAAAGGAGGACTCACTAGCATTAAATATCTTTGCAAAATAATAATTGGGTGCCAGCTACAGTTACGGTGTAGCACCGTCGAGTAAATGTCCTTGACTCTACTTAGAGGCACAGCTAGCAGGGGGGAGAAGGGGGTATTTCAGGGAGAAGGTTCCCGAGCGCAACAGCTTCTTAATCATTACCTCAGACTTAGAGAAAACGAACGGTGGAAGCAAAAGGATACAAGGAGGGGGGGGGGTTAGCTGAAAAGAGCGCAAAATATTATCTCTAATACGCACGCAATACACCCTTCGGCCTCGCGCTAGTGACAGAAAACCGGTCTCAAATTCAAAAGTACTCAACAGAAAATGCTGGCCCTCGTGGAATGGCGCGCTAATATTCAGAAGGGATCCACAACTCGAAAGGACGCAAGAGAAAAAGGGTATGGGAGAATGGCAAAGAAGGGGACTCAATCAATCTATGACGTACTCATTCAAACGATCTGCAATATAATAATCCACAGTAATCCAATTCGCACTCTTCTCACTCATTCTTAACCGCACTCGCTTGCTAAGATATCCTAGCTCGAAGTGGTGCCCTCTTCGTTTCTGGTCTTCAGTATTTCCTCGGTGGATCTCCAGGGACTGGCTGCACCGCTGGCCCAAGAGGGCTACGTGTTTTGGCATTAGTCCGCAGTTCGGGCATGGTGGGTCTCTGGTGACTATTGGGCATGGTCCTGGCGGGCCTCCTCTCTGGGCATGCTGGAGAATTATCTGCGCCCCGGGTAATATGGCGGCCTCCATGGCCTATCAAAATTCTCCTGGATGCATCCGCGGAGTTCGG
>NW_014332802.1:19036-24674 GCF_000341935.2 Cephus cinctus
GGGGGGGGGGGGGGAGCTCCACTGCTGACTACACCGGGGACTCCGCTGCCGCGTAACATAGCCAATCTCTCGATCCTTCCCTCTGTTTATTGGTCTTCGTAAATGGTCCTAGCCAGTGCCCTAGGGGTAGCGAGATGGGAGGGAAGGGTGAAGGAAAGGGGCCTTATCCTAATTGCAACGGTCCTAAAACACTAAAATATATAATACAATAATTCTATTTGCAATGGGTAGCGGTCGAGACGAGTGGTCCCCTAGAGCCAGGTGGCGGGGCTCTTGAAATAAAAATAACAACTGGGTTATCGAACAGAGCAGACGTTAAGAGTTCAGGGTGAAATTCTGAGCCCTTTACTGTTTATTACGTCCCTACCGGATATATGTTTATTTTTTCGCTCGAGGAATTGCAGAGGAATCAACGTCAATAACCTGATTAACGACTTAATATTACTATACGCGGATGGTTTTAGCCATTTTGGTGCACCCTCCGGCTGATCTTAAGCGGAAGTTGCGCACCCTAGCTGATTATTGTGACGAGAATACGCAGAAAATAAAAATTATAGTTTCCAGATCTGGAGGAAAGCTGAGAAAAGACTCCCCTAACTTTTTGTACAAAGGCAACGTTGTCGAAGCAGTGAATAGCTACCCGTATCTAGGAGTGCCTTTTTTCAACTCCTCGTTTAGACTCCTTGCTTCCAACACTGCTGTGAGTAAGGCGAAAATTGCTACATCGTCCGCACTCTCTATTCTTGCGGCGACTAGGGTTGACTTCTGGGAAGAGATTATTATAGTATTTGATAATATGATTGCATCAATCCTATTATATACTGCACCCGTATGGGGCCTCAGATATACATCGGTACCCGAGAAGGTGCAGCTTGATTTCTTTAAAAGACTGTTCCATTTACCGATCTGTACGCCGGGTTCCGTGCTCAGGCTGGAAGTGGACATGTACGGCGTTGACCGATGCGATAACGTGCGTTTTCACAAGCTTGTTGCTGAAGTCGTAAATTTCAAGTATACTGTAATGAGTACGTCAATATGTTCTCTTGAAACTATTACTAACGGCGAGTGACCCGAGAGTAATACAAGATAAGTGAGAGGAAAAAGAATTGACATATTTATCAACTCACTGTGCGTATATATAAAAATTTGATAAAATATATTGAACGTTATTCAAAACTTATTAACAGATGATAAAAAATATGGATCGTGTGGATAATGTATGAAATCTCGAATCAGGGATCAAGCAGAGTTTTTGTTTTCAATTTTGTATTTTCTTGTTAATTTTGTATCGGATTTGATCCTTTTATAATAAACATTGGAAAAGTTGGGAGGGAATGGTTCATTGTATGAATTGTGCTTGGCGGGAGGGTATTTCTTCTATAACGTAGCGTTCGCGGGACTGCTAGTTACATAAAAGATTAGGGGTGATGGGAAGCCGGGGAGCGAAGCCGGCAGTGCCGAGTACGAAAATCGGGCGGGCCCGGGTAAGTTCGGCGCCGCCCGGAAAGGCGGGCTATGAGCACCGAAAAACGAAGAGTGGACCGAGGCGAAAGCAACTGCACGAGTTTAGGGGAACTTGGGATTCTTCGGGAATCCTCGGGCAGGAGGCCGAAAGGGGATATTTCATTTTGAACCGTCTTACGGAAAGATTCTGCGAGTCATAACGTATCATGAATTTTGGGGGTTTTTTTATGTGTGAGATTTTTTGTGACCTATTGGACGATCGACGACTTGCCTTTTTCGCGGACTTGAATTTGGACTAGATTTGGGATTTGTGGTGTGGAACCGGTAGGACTAACAGGACCGAGAGAGAGAGAAAGAGAGGAATGGCCGACTACGAGTAGCCGAACGTCGAGGAAGAAAAGTTCGGTGCACCGGAAGTTTTGGTAAGTGTAATTACACTACCATCCCGGGGCAGAGCCGTGCGCGCCAGTCGGGGATGCGGTGCATCCTGGCACGAGAGGTGGGAGGCCACGGGCCCCGCCACGTGCCCTCGCGATTGCAGATTCGAACCATCCACTGTCAACAAAGACGACCTCCGCAATCGCGTTCATTGTTAGAATTGTATCGAGTCGCGCTCGAAACAATATCCAACTGCACTCGTTTACCTACGTATAATAAAGTACCGTTATTGGAATTAAATCCCACGATGTTAGTTATTTGGGAAAGGCCGGCTCATTCCTGCAGATACTAGCCGCTCTTACGTTCTCTACCATCTATCCTTCTCTACCATGTTTGATTAGGAGCTAGCGGGAAGAACCGGTCGAGAGGACTCCCGGAGTTGACGTGCCGCGGATTAGAAATTAAAAGCCCGATGAGTCGGGCTGGTGCAAGGATGCACCTGCTGCCCAAGAGAGTGCAACGTTGGGGTCATAGATAGGACGTAGGATAGGATATGCATTACACTTCATACATTCGAAGCCACACCTTCTTTCAACGTCTGTGCTGGGATATCCTGTATAGATGTTTGTGACACTTTTTCATTTGTTTATTCATTTATTAACTCACTTGACGTTTTATCAATTCTTATAATAAGAATTGTCGATCAATAACTAATTGTTGTGTATTTATTTATTGATTAATCTAGTTGACGTTTTGTTGATTCGTATAACAATATTTGTCCGTCGACATTTAATTGTTATCCAATTTGTCCTGAAGTCTGTAAAATTTGACATTATGTACTTGGAAATGTTTATTTAAATGATTGAATTGAATGTAAATAAATGAAATTAATATTACATGGAAATACTCATTTTCATTAGACTGGCTAAATCTGTATAAAAAAAGGGTGCTACTGGCGTGATCACAACACGTGACGTTCTCATCACGATTGTTACTAGCATCACGTTACGGTTGTGAAATTACTTGATGTTAAGAATTGAGTGATGTAGAGTTGAAATAGAGAATTCTTTTAGTTTAGTCAGTTTTTTATCGAGTTGTATCTATTGTATCTACGTCTAGATATCGACGTATACTGAGGAAACTTTTCTATTGGCTTTCATAAAACTGGTCAAAAAAAAGGTCTCTATATTGTAGACTAGAGCATAGTAATTTTTTAATCAGACTATCGATAGAATTTTTTTTTATTTTTCACATTTCAGGTGAATTGTCAGAACGGATTGGTGTTTTGGTGTCAATTACAATACCAAAACTACATTTTATACACAGAAGACACAACAAATTTCATTGCGATCCGTAGCTTCTTTGGAAAGTTAAGTTGTTTTCGGACAGAATTTACCATAGTCAGAAATAAGTGAATGCTTTTTTTTTGGAATCTAGGACCCTGAAAACATGTATTTTCATCAAAATCTGGGAGTCAATTTTTTTTGTTGGATTGCAATACTTTCTTACATACTTTGTATGTGATGAGAAAGTAAAATGTTAGAATTCTGTGTAAAATTTATTAGGAAGGCTTGGTACGCAAAACTACAAAATTAACGGTTAAACCTTTTATTTAAGTAAACCTCATACTCTAGCACGAGAACTAGAATCAGAATGGGCCCGAACAACAAGCAGAAGCGCTGTTGTCCTGTGCCCCAGAAGGGTGGGGTGCCCCTCTACGTGGAACCAAACAAAGCCCCTAAGTTTTCCATAAAAAATAACATGTTTTATTTTATCTTAATAAATGGAGGTACAATTATAAGAAAATTTTTTTGTCTATAATCTCTGGCGCTCTTTGACTAATAACAGCTTTAGAATAATTAAATATGCATTCTATATGTATGTCCTTTCATTGATTCCCCTTAGGGTTACAAGTTTCCGTTTCCTTCTCCTTCCACATTATCGTCCTTAACCTACTTACGTACTACTTTGTCTTATCCTATCTTATTTTACCTTATCTTATTCCACCTTACTCTACCTTATGCTATTTTAAACTATTCACCCTATCTCCCCCCCCCCCACCTTCACCCTGCTCTTGGTCTCCCTATATATCTCCTCCACCCTCTCCCTCAACCCCTCCTTTACTCCCCTTTTTTCCATCGGTGCTTGCCTGTCGACCGAGTCAAACGCCGCCTTCAGATCGACAAACAGTGCAACTAGTTTCCCTTTCTCCTTTTCTATCTGCCTATTCACTATATAATTCAGCACGTATATATTATCCACCGTCCCTACTCCTTTCCTAAATGCTGTCTGGTTCGGTAGTATCATATGCCTCCCCTCTACCTCGTCCTCTAATCTCTTCGTCAGCACCGTTGTGTACACCTTATATAGCGACGGTATTAGTGTCACCCCCCTATTTCTCTACCTTTAATCTCCCTCCTTTTTTCACAATTGGCGCAATAATGCCTTCTTTCCATGCTTCCGGCCAACCGTCCCTCCTCCATACTCTTCTGCATATATCCCAAGCCAAATCCTCTATGCTTCCCCCTCCCCATTTCCACGCTTCGTTCGGAATTTCATCCACTCCCGTCGCTTTTTCCTCTTTCATTCTTCTCACCGTCCTTCTTATTTCTTCCCTAGTTATATCCTCTTCCTCTCCTGCCCTCTCCGACTCCTTCCTTCCCCTCCTCACCTCTCCTTTACACCTCCTAGCAGACTCATAAAGTATTCTTTCCATTCCTCACTTTTTATCCTATCGTTTACCCTTTCCTGTTCTTTCTCCCCTATTCACTATCTTATACCCTGTTCTCCGACGTAGCTTCCGCTATTTCCCTTATCACTCGTTCCTGTTCCTCCCTCTTTTTCCCTTCACACATCTCCTTGTACTCTCCCTTCTCTTCTCTGTATTTTTTCTTTGTCCCTCCCCCTTTTCTCCATTTTCTTAGATTTTTCCTTACTTCCACTTTTTTCTCTTTGCATTCTTTGTCCCACCACTCTTCCGTTCTTTGCTTTCTCTCCCTTTCCCCATTCTCTTCCCCCTTTCTTATCTCTTCCTTTATTCTCTCTTCTGCCTTTCCTACTATTTTCTGTATATTCTCCCCCTCTACCTTCGTTCCTTCCGTTCCTCTCGCGTACTCCTCCTTCATTCCCGCCGACCATTTATCCCTCCTCCCACTCTTTGTCTCAGCCTCCTTCCGTTGTCTCTCCGCCCTACCCCTTCTCACTGTCACCACCAGTGGCTGGTGATCTGACTCCACCCTATCCCCAACCCTTATCCTTTCTATCTCTTTCCTTGTATTTTCATCCCCTAATACGTAGTCTATCACTGTGTCACTCCTCTCCCCTGTGTATGTGTACTCTCCTTCTTCTCCCGCCTCTATGTTTCAATTAAAAATCTCCCATCCTACTTCTTTCACTATCTTCCCTAGCTTCTTTCCTTTACCATTTATCTTTTTATGCTTTGACTGTCCCCCGCTTTCTGCTTCTTCTCCTACCCCCATTTCTCTTCCTCCCTGTGTGCCCGTTCTCGCGTTAAAGTCTCCTCCTATTATTTCTCTTTCCCCTTCCTTTTGTCTCTCCCTATATCCTCTAATGTTTCCTATCTTTCTTTCTATGTCTCCATTCGCGTATACCCCGACCACCGTCCATCTCTCGTTTTCCGATTTTACCGTCTTTACTATTATTACTTCTTTCTCTCTCTACTCAACTTTCTCCTCTGTCACCATCTCGTCTCTGATCCCGACGACTATCCCTCCCATTGCCCTTCCATTCTTGTTTCTTTTCCTTGCTCCTTGCATCGTCCACCTGTACCCCCCCC
>NW_014332802.1:24838-34716 GCF_000341935.2 Cephus cinctus
CCCCGGTAGTCTTCTTCTCACCTTTTCCCACCCTTTCTCTTCTATCCATGTCTCCAGCATCACCACCACGTCCTACTCTCCTATCTCCTTCATAAACTCCTTATCTTTGTTCCACAAACCCGCCACATTCGAAAACACCAACTTCCAGCTTCTATCCTCCTTCTGCCCCTCTTCTTCCTTTGCTCCCTTCTCCCGAGTTTTTTTCTTTAATCGTTTTTTGCTGCTTTATCCCCTCCATGTCCCTCCCTGCATCCCCCCTCCCCCACTTGCTTCTCCCCGTCTTTCTTCCTCCCGTTTTCTCTCCCATCTCCCCTTCTTTTCCTGTTCTATCCTTTCCCCTCCTCTCCCGTCTTTTAGTGCTTCTCTCCTTTCGTCCCAAAACCACATTATTCCGTTTATTGCGATCGTCCCATAGCTCACCCTTACTCTATTGCCTTTTCTCTGTTCTTCGATTCCTATTTCTCCTAGCAACCACTGCATCCTTCTTTCGCTCCATGTCAAGTCGTCTTCAATTTTGAGCCTTCCCCCTATAATATTTCTCCTGCTTCTCATCACCTCTACCTTTCCCTCGACGTCCTCCATACTAACCTCCATTGTCGCCTCCTTGCCCCCCGCCCTCCTTCTTCCTATCTCTTTCGCTTCTACCACCTTCTTCCTGACTCCTATCCCCTCTATGATTCTCGTCCCCGTTTGTCTCGCTGTACAGTCTATCTGCACCCGCTTTATTATGACATTTCTGCTTCTCCTCTCTTTCTCTCCTTTCTCTATTTTTCTCTCCATCTCCTTCACTCTCTCCTCCATCCCTCTCCTATCTCCCACTCTCCCCACTTTTTCCTCCCCCTTGCTTTTTCCCTTTTCCGTTTCTATTTTTCTAACTCTCTCTTGTAGTTCCTCTATCACCCTGTCCTTTCTCTCACCTTCCTTTATCTTCTCTTCCAGGCCGTATATTCTCATTTACATTTCTTCTCTCTCCCTTCTCCCCCTTTCTTCTCCCTCCTCATCTCCTCTCTCATGCTCGCTATTTCTTCCTTCGTATCTCTCCCTTGCTCCTTTACCTCTTCCCTCACTTCTCTCATTTCTTTTCTTAAGTCCTCTCTCATCTCTCTCAGAATTTTCTCTAACTTTCCTGTCTCATTTTCCCCTTCTTCGGTGATCTCAACGTCTGCCTGCTTTTCTGAAAAATTCGCTGCCTTTCTTTATCTTCCTCCTCTGTCTCTTCCTCTCTCTTCCTTTTCTACATATCGCTTATATTCATATAATTCCCGTCGCTGTTACTCCTTTCTCTCCTTAATCGTTCCACGTTTGTTTCCCTACCCCTCTTTGCTATCTCATCCTCCGTTTTCCCCTTCTCAACTCCGCCACCTTCCATCCTAGCTTTTCTCTATTCTCCTCCTCACCTCTCTTTCTGTTTCTGCTTTCCTCGTCCTGTTTTGTGCTCCTCTCTGCTCTCTTGTTGCCTTGCCCGTCATCCGTTTTGCTCTACTCTATCACTACCTTGTACGGCCCGTGCTTCTCTCTAATTCTCATTACCCTTCTCCCACTCCGGCTCCCCTTCCTTTCTTGCCTGTCGAAACGCTCGCGCTTCCCACTACTGCTCCCCGTCCGCTGCTGCCACCTCGCGCTCTTACTCACGTCCTTCCCTTCTCTCCATCTATCTCCTCACCTCTCTTCTTCACTTCCTCCTCGCCGTCCTTTTGTCCTAACCTCTCTCCTGTTATCTTTCCTCCTTCGCTTTTCCGTTTCTTTCCGTTCCTCTTCTCACCGTTTTCACTTCCCTACTTACCTCTGCTCTCACTCTGTCCACCCACGTTTTTTCTTCCCTGTATCTCGTTTTTTTACCCTCTTTTTCCTCTTCAACCACATTATCACTTTCTCACCTGCCAAACTCCATTCGCACCGGAAACGGAAGTCAATATGCATTCTATATATTTATTTATGGAGAAATGACATTTTTCTCAATTTGGGACTAATTTTTAAGATCACAGTCTGTTTATAAGTATGAGATCATGTACATAGAAATTATATTATGCATACTGACTTAATGCAAAACTATATGAAAGTATGTTATTAGTATTTATTAATAGTCTTCTATTTCAAGACCAGTTGCATCATCGTTATTTTCAATTTCTGTATCAATTTATTTGCCACGCTCATGAACTGTTTCATTAGAAGCTTCCCTGAAAAATCTTAAATTGTAGTTGATATACGTTATCATGTCAGCATGCTTTGTTGTGAGTCTATTTCGTTTCGCGTTATGAATCCATCCTTGGGTACTAAAGCTTCCCTCGGTAGCTGCTGAGAGTTGTCTTGTGACAAATACCTTTCCACTAATTCACAGATGACATGCCACTAATAGCTTTCTAGACATATAATTGCTTTCATAAACCATCATTGGCATGATAATATGCTAATTCTGCAAGAACTTTTTCGACGTTCAAATTCAGTTTCTCTGCTAACTCGTGAATGAGTACACAACACTAGCTTGTTGTTTCTCATCCGAATATTGACCCTTTAGTGTAGGATTTTAAACGTATGCTGCATAGTGCATTAACCTTCAAACTAATACCTTCCTATATGCGAAAACTTCGAAGACTATATGAGCGTCAGAGTCCGATAGTACAGAATGAGAAGATGTTCTCAGCTCATTTTCGAAATGTTTGTTAATACTGCCGAATGCTTCATAGACATGTGACAATGTTATCGAGTTACATTGTAACATTTTTATCCAAGTCAATATTCATTTGATCAACACCCCGGTTTTGTTAAATTCAGTCCAAGTTTCTTCTTCTAATAACGCAGCCTTCGTTGTTTTATCCAATCCAGATGACGCAATTGGATTAATTGCTAGAGCTTGCAAATTGTGTTTGGTAACACACAAACTTTCCCTAGACGTTACACAGGAACTCTAACAAATTTTTCCTGGCAATTTAAGTGTCGTAGATTGTTTATTAGTATTTCATTTTTAAATCACAGTAAAAGTTGCCGATACAATATGCAACATTTTGATCTCCTTTATAATTTTGTTAATACTAGTATGAAGTGTGCTAATCGTATTCTGACATACTGTTGCGCGGGAGGGGGGGGGCACTTGCGCATAGACTCAATTGGACACAGATGACTTCTTACTGGAAATTCTGTCCAGTTTCAAATAGATGGAATAGAATTACGTACAAACGATATCTTATTATAACATATTATATGTCGTTTTATATTAGTTTACGCTAGGTTTGGTTAGGTAAGGTAAGGTTACGATAGGGTGAAGTGTTCAAACTTCGGAAACTAGGTAAGTTAGTGGATAACCGACTGAACAAAGTATTAAATGCTTGAACAGTCAGGCTATTTTCTGAATTAGTGCCTGTTGATATAGATTGAAAGAACACTGGCTCAGAAGTTGTAAGAATAAAATTCATTATTTCTTCATTACGGATATTCATCCAACTCCTACATTAAAGTCCAAGAGAATCAGCTTTGGCAATTTTAAGATTCACATTTTTTTTCCACATCTTCATAAGTATCATAGATAAACTTATTGGAAACTTGATGCTTCGAAGGCAGGCTTGAAAAGTTCCTTCCAGTATATATTTCTTACCATGCGTAAGTAGCTCTGGCAAGAAGTGTTTACAAGTTAGATATCTCTGTTGCAAACATCCTGTCATACAACCTCATCATCGGGCTAAGTGACTTATATTTCCTTTCGTATTGTTTGCAAATCGATGGTCCAGATTTTCAATCAGTATAAATATTGTCTTCTTCCAATGTTTCATTATCTGCACTATACTCTGATGATTTTTGATGGCGTCAAGATTTTGATTTCTTCATTACTACAATCATTGAAGACTTCTCGATACTTTTTCTTCTTTGGCGAGTGTTTCAGCTTAGGACGAAGTTGGTTTTCAACATTTTTAGGGCAATCTTGGCAAAGCTTTTCCAAGTGTTTACCCATTCGTGAAGGGTAATATGTATATGTTTTAATACAATGATTACATTTCATTACCATTTTATTCCCTGGATGAGAATTCTTCAAAGTGAAATTGGAATTCACTATCTTTTTCAGACGCATCCTTACGCATATGCATTGTGACATGGTGAATTCACCAGTTGCGGTCCTTAGCGAAAACTCTGGTGCTGGCGAGTTTGCGATGAAATTTCGGAAATTAGCCCAGGCAGGATCTATCCGCCTTAAGGGATGAGGGGAGTACAGGACTATTGAAATTTTAAAAAATCAGGTCAATTGCTTAGAAACTAAATTATTATCGAACTGTTATTTTTTACAGTTTATTGTGCATGTCATTAAGAGTCTTTTGCAACAAAACAGTTGTTGATATATTCAAAGTTATGAAAATTATTAAGGGGAGCATACTATTTAGACGGCCGAAAATGAGGCATTTTTCATGAATTTTTTTAAAGGTGATAAAATAATCGCATCATTTTCAAATTGTGATATCATTTTATTCCATCTTTAAAGCATACAAAAATATTTTTTTTGTTATGAAAGAAAATGGCTCTGTGTGTTATTTGGCCAGGCGTTTTTTGCGGGACACCGAAAAGTGCTGCAGTTGTCACGTTCTTTGTAGTGATCTGAAACCAAAAAAAAAAACAATTATTTTTCGATTACTGACATGTAAAGGGGAAGGACTAACGTAAAAAACAATGATAAAGTATAACATTAAAAATTTGGTAGGCTGTTGAAAAAAATGTTTGAATTTCCGACCATTTTTTCGACAGTTTTTACCCAAAAAAAATATTTTAATTACGCGATATCTTCAAAACTTTATGTTTGTCCTTCCGATAATATTATAGAGAATCACCTCCCAAAAATTCAGCCAGATCGACCAATAACTTTTTGAGTCACAACATGAGCAGTTTTTGAAAACGTAGTTTCGAGATAATCGCGTTTAAAGTTTCAGTACGATAAAACTATTAGTCTTAGTGACTTACCAGTCAATCAGCGATTCCAGACGCATATAATAATCCTTCAGCCTCTTCGAAAAGCTGATTCTCTTCCATTTGTTGTTGTTTTCTGACTATACGAGCTGCTTTAGTATCAGAAAGCGTCATCTTGTTCTGCCTCGCTAGTCGCGCCTCATCGATGTTTTCGGCGAAAACTTTCAAATAGTTGCCAACAATTATATCTAAATTGTTCATAATTCTAAGAATGGAGGTGTAGCCTTCATTAAATATCCTAGCAGCAATATAGGTTGAGATTTCAATGATTTTTAATCCAGAATGTAAGTGCTTCGGGGATAATCGCCAAACTGTCGCGTTGAATCTTTCATTGGCATTCTGAGTATGGCCACCCAAGCATCTTTCGAGTAAATCATCCCTAGATAAATCTTCATAAATTGGTAGGAGATGCTGTTTAATCTCGTCGCCAAGTAATGGAGTAAAATCTTAAAAAAATTATACAAAGATATTGTGAAAGAAACGTTGCTCCCAAAAATCTTCATAAATTGGTAGGAGACACTGTTCAATCTCGTCACCAAGTAATGCAGTAAAATTTTCAAAGAATTATACAAAGATATTGTGAAAGAAACGTTGCTCCACCCCAACCGCTCCGGCTACCAGACTCGCTAGTTTACGGTATGCGGACCCCGGCGCTCTCGACTATGTGCAATAACTCCATAAATATTTAATATTTTGATTTGTCCTTTTTCCAGTACATTCTTAATATATTAAACTTTCGAAATATGCAAAAAAAATCGATTTTTTGAAAATTCTAAATAGTATGCTCCCCTTAAGTGTTGAATATTGCCCTGCGTAGCTCGTAGCTTTCAATCTGTGGACGTAATCTCAGGTGAACCAGTTATCTGAAAGCAACATGCTTTGAGATCAGTAATTTATATGCTCAAAACTACAACGTGGAACTTGCTGGAGGAATTTTAAAGATAATTTTTAAAGTTCAATACATATCTAATTTTTTTCCATTTTCACAATAAAAAATTGTCAATAATTTTTATTTACTTTTCTACTTACGCAATGCCCTTAGGGAAGTTTCATATTGTAGATAAAGGTTTTTACAAATTCAAATTAAATTTCAACTAAAAATGTAAATGTAATGTGTGTAGTTTCCAGATAAACGTCTTTAAAGGTATCCACAGAAGGCGCACAGGCCCGTACACACCCGTATATCGCTCGGCGAGTCTGTTACTCTGTTACGCACTCACTTACGATTACCGTAAATTTTCAAATTTCTCCACGAATTTTACTGTCGTAATATTCGTAAAGGAGAAGGCTTTCAGTAATTTGAAAAAAATCGATTTTTTAAATTTCAATAGTCCTGTGCCCCCTTAAAGGTTTATTACACTTATGATTTGATTTCTAATTTCTGTTATCCTTTCTTTCCTCGCCGAGCCAAATTTTGTATCTCTCACGCACTTTTCGAGCCTACGCGCTAACGAAAACGACATCAGTGATAAGGAGGAAGGACGGCGATCGGTGAGCTTCGCCAACGAGTCAGCTGGCCTAGAAGCGGCGCGCGTCGTTTGTGGGACGTCACACGGCGCCAACTCGATCCTTCTCGGATACACATTACTACGCGAGCCGAGTACAGTCGGCTCAAACGATTCTGACGCATAAAAACATGGTTAGAGGAGAAGGCTTCCTCTACTCAGCACGCTCTTCAGTCCTAAGTCTTATACTGCTGATTCTATGCGCATCTACGACGCGCAGTATATGTATAACGTAGGACTGAAGAGCATGCTGAGTAGGGAAAGCCTTCTCCTCTAGCCACGTTTTTTATGCGACAGAATCATTTGAGCCGATTGTACATTGGCTTACAACTTGACGGACACCGACTATTGCCCGGTTGGCCATCTGCCACCCTCTAGGGAAGACTGACCGTACCCGATCACCCGCTTAAAGGGCCCGTTTCCACTGATTTGGAAATTTGGCGCGCGCGCGATTCCATATTGGGATCCCGGAATGGGCCGCTGGCCCAATCCGGAAGAAGTCGCGATAAGGTAAAGGGTGGTTCGTCACCTGTAAAACAAGATACACGCGTAGAGAGAATTAATTTTGCCTAGACGTTTGAAGTAGTAGAAAGTACGTTAAATTCGATCGTGAAGTTCGAAAGTTGGAGTATACACGAGTCAATTCTATTTCGGGGAAAGGATGCCTGTTGGAGATTTCGTGGAGAAGATCCCGATGGTGGCCGACGAACGGGCTCTCCAAGAATTCGCGGATTCCTGGGGAGGCATTTCCTTCGACTTTGTCAATTCACGCAAGGTGTTTCGGTAAGCGAGCATTGTCTATTCTGTGCGTGGCGAAATTTCGTGCACGCGTGTGAATCAGCTGTCTGCCGATCCACGCGGGCAAAAGAGGCCGTTGAGAGCCACGTAAATTTTTGCGCAGGAACAAGCAGATGATTTGTGAAGTTATTTTTATCTTTTGAACGAGTTTTCTTTGCATTAATTTGATCGAGTACACCCTTGGTTAGCAAAAACCTACCCGGGAAGCCCGAGGTCCTTGAAGTCGGTGTAACGCTAATCGCGAACCTGGCGATTCTATTGCCGCGCTAAGTCGTGAAGTAGGAATTTACTTTGAATTACATTCCCTCCTATTTACTTTGTGTTCGACGACTTTATTCTATTATAAGTTATTTGAAGTAACATTTGTTAAGTCCAGATTAGATTCACGGATTCGACTACCGGAATGGATATTCTGGGAGTTGGGTAATTTGGAATTCATTGCCGAGTTAAAAGCTAGAACTTCAACACTTGCAAACAAGTAAAAATGATTTATTGAAAACAAAAGGCTATTAATTTAAATTACGCTATTACAGTGTGAACTATGTTCGTTGTGAGTACGAAGGACACGAGGACGAGGTTAGTACTTCGATTAAATCACCGCAGTGACATTTCACTCGTTTCTCTACAACTTCGTTTGACGTGTGGAAAGGTCATTTGCTTTTTATATCTTATTATTGGAATTTGAAGAGACACACAACCGGCGGATTGTTTCTGTATTTCGTCATGGTTTCGGCCATGTGTCTCCTTTGTTTGTATAACTTTGAGCATTAAGAATGTGCTGCGTCGAAGCTTGACCATTCTGTCGCTTCTGACGTAGACATGTTATTAAATTCATAATATGATTACACGTTATTATAATTTATTTAATTTTCTTTGAAGCAATTCTTGTTTTGAACCATGTGAGAAGTGGGATATTATTTTTATAAGCTCGAAGTAACTCTTTTGTGTTGTAAACGTGAAACCGCGTAAGTAGGGACGGACCATTCTGGGAAGCCGCCATCCCCCACCAATGTCCCCATAAGTCATGGAGCGCACCGCGCTCTGACCCCCCATGCCGCGCCGTGACGTCAGACCCCTCAACCATGTGTCCCCAGAGCTCCCCCTCCCTCGTCGTGCCATGACGTCGGATCCTTCGCCCAGGCGTCCCCAGACCCATCCCCACCACCCCGCGCTATACCCCGGACCCAATGTCATACCCGAAATCCCAGAGCATTACACCCACCCGAACTAGCAAAGGTTGTTGCGCGCGCTCCTGGAGCCCGCAGCCACTTACCGATAGTGGTTATGAGCTGACCAGCGGTCGGTAACGTGGTAATTACCATAGGGAAGAGGACTGTATGGGGCTGGTAAAAACAGAAGTCCTTTTTTTACAATGAAACAGTGTATATGCTATGAAGCATTATGTGCAATACATTTTTGGTATATCCCCTTTTTACCACTTACCGCTACTGAGACATACTTATTATTATTATTAATAAGCCGTGAGTAGAGATAAGGTTTGGTAAAAAAAAAAGTTAATATTTGGGACACGTATACAGTAACGTCCAATTGAAGTGCAACACTTGATTTTTTTACATTTCTGTGAAAGTATGACAGATTTCGAAAAACCAAAGACATATTTTTTAGGAAATTTTCTTCCCGTTCGAACAGTAAAGGTTTTATCCCGATCAGATACAAAATGGCCGAAAGGCAGGGGTTGGAGTGAAAAAGTGCATTTTGGGACTTTTTGAAAAGTTCGAGAACTAGTAGTTCCGGAAGGAAATTCATACTTTTAATTATGGCACGAGAGAGAACATCCTTCGGCATTAAAAAAAACACCCCCATTGAACCCCTGTAGGATCACTCTAGGGGGAGTTACACCCCCTTGAAGTGAAAACACTTAAATGGCCATAACTTCCGAAAGCGCCGGCCAATTTGGTCCAGTTTCTGCGTGATATCATCTTTAATGATATTGCTGATTCTCACACAATTATTGTTCTTGGAGATGATCCCCTGATGGAGATCTCGCGATTTCGCAAGCGCACTCGAAGCTTCCCCGCCATTTTTCATTAGGAATGCGATGAAATAGAAGTTTCATATTTATCCACGTTGTAGCTGAGATTTCAACGATTAAAACGCGTTTTTAAACATCCAAAAATGAGTTTGCTAAGGTGTTAAATTATCCGTTTGAAAAAACGCCTAAATTTTGCGAGTTCCACTCGAGGCGCTTGGCGGACAATTGCTTGGCGTGCGTGGTAGGGTAGTAGTCGCGAGTGACATACGTGCTTGAGGATCGCTCCGCCTAAGAGTTAATTATTGAGTGGAATAAGTCTGTGAAACTATGTGAAAGATGACACAATGTCATCCGTGTTAAGTGGTGAACATGTTTATCTATCGAATGGCTAAATAGCTATCGGGTAATCGATACTAGCAGGATTTTTTTCGTTCGTCAAAACTTTCACCTAGCGAGTGTACGTGGTTGGCCATTATTGCTGCCACGGTGACAGGTTTAGCAATCCGCGGAGTCATCAATTATCCACGTCGAAAGTGATATAGTTATGGTTGGTAAGCGTCGGTAATTTACCAGCTATACCGGGCAAGATGGACAGCACGGGCGAATACGAGAGTCATCAATTATCCACGTCGAAAGTG
>NW_014332802.1:34873-41547 GCF_000341935.2 Cephus cinctus
CTATACCGGGCAAGATGGACAGCACGGGCGAATACGATGAGTATCGGTGTTCTGCTTGCAAAAAGCCAATCAAAAGCCAAGTAGTGCGATGCAAGACTTGTGTGAAACTGTTTTACCACCCTGGATGTGTGAATAAACATAAGGTACTTGATAGGAATCATGAATTGGTAGCACGCAGTGGTCCATTTGAAAAATGCAATACTGAAGAAGAAAATCAGAAGACATCGGTGCCGGCAGCAGGTAGTAGCAGAGATCGAGTGTCATCAGTGGGTTCAATTGGGGGAAGCAGAGGTATGAGTTCCTCAGCAACGGTTGACATGAAAATTGACTGGCTGATAAAAACAGTGAGAGCAGTCAAGGACGAAATCGCATGCAAGAATGAAGTTAAGAAGATGATCAAGGAAGTAGTCGGTGCAGAAATAGAAGGTCTGAAGCAGCAGATAGAGGCATTGAAAAGAATGATACATGGAGAAGGTATGAACGCCGGAAAGGCAACATAAAGCGAAGCAGTGAAAGAGAAAAAAAACGAAATGGTGATTATTGTTAAACCCAAAATCCAACAAGAGAATAAAGCCACTAAAAGAGCGATAAAAGAGAAGGTAGATATCAAAAATATGGCAGTGGGAATAACGAAACTGAAGAAAGGCAGTAAAGGAACTGTGATTTTGGGATGTGAATCGGAAGAAGAAATTGAAGTACTGAAGGCTGAAGTTCAAAATAAAATGGGTGAGGGTTTCAAAGTTACGAAGTCAACACAGATGAAACCGAAGATAAAGATAGTAAATATAGAGGAAGAGGAACTAAACCTAACAGATGAAGAACTAGTTGACACAATTAAGACGCAAAATGGAATAGAGGAAACAGAAGGAAGAGAGTGGAAAATAGTGAAAAGGCTAACCAAAGGAAGACAACAGAAACGTAATAGAAGAGGACCCATCGAAGGCTCAATAATTTTGGAAGTGGATGAAGTAACACACGAGGAGCTACTGAGCAAAGGTAAACTCAGCGTGGGATGGAGGAAATGTCCGGTGTACAACCACGTCAATGTAAAGAGATGCTTTAAATGCTTTGGCTATTACCATATAGCGAAAAATTGTAACAGAGAGGAAACCTGCTACAAGTGCGCAGGTAATCATAACGTAAGAGAATGCACGGTGAATAAGAGTAAGTGTGTAAACTGTACGCACAAAAACCAAGCGTTTAATCTCAAGATAAATGTCGAACATAGCGCACTCGATCGGGAATGTCTAACGTATAAAAGAGCGTTGCAAGAGGAAAGGAAGAGAGCGGGATGGATGGAATAGCAACCACAGAAGGAAGAGACGATATGGTACACAAATGCTCAGTCTTCTAGCACATAAGGATGAAATACAGCACCAGGTGGCAAGGAAACTGAAACCTGTAATTATAGTGTTATAGGAAACGCGGGTGACTGCTGAAATTAAAGACAGTGAATTGTATATGACGGGATATAGTGTAATTAGGCGCGATGCAGAGAATAGGAGTACAGGAGGTGCCATACTATATGTAAGAGACGGTATTAAATATGACGTATTAATGAATAACAAAATAGAATCAAACTGCTGGAGTGTAGCAATCGAAGTCAATGATAATATATATAAAGGAGTGATATTAGTGGTGTATCATTCACCGAGCGCGTCAGATGCGGAATTTATAAGATACATAGAGGATGTATCGGAGGAGTTATCAATAAAAGGGGATTGTCTAATAATAGGAGACTTTAACATAGATGTCACGGTAAACTCGTTCTATAAAAAACAATTAATAACAGGAATGTTAAGCCTAGGAATGAAACAATATGTTAATGAGCCAACGAGAGTAACAAAGGATAGCCAAACAACTTTAAATCTTGTATTTGCGAATGTAAGCGTATGATTGCAGGTGGTACATGAACCAAAAATAACAGACCATGCATGGATACAAATAGAATTAGGAATGGGCAATACGGAGAGTACACTTAGAGAATATAAATCCAGGAATTATAGTTTAATAGATGAGCAAGATTGGACATATTAGCACCAAAAAAGATTGTTAAGGTCCCGGATGTATGGGAGGGCAAAAGGTGGTTTACAGATGAAATAAAAAGGGCGGCGGACAAAAGGGATAACGCCTACACAGAAGCAAGGTACAAGGAAACGGATAATAGCTGGGAACAGTTTAAGGTAGAGAGAAATGCTGTAGTTAAACGGATAAGACAAAAGAGAAAAGAATATTATGAGGATATGATAGACAGAAACAAGAATGAACCTATAAAAATGTGGAAAACCTTGAAAGAACTAATTGGAGGAGAGGCAGTAGGAATAAGAGAAACTGGAAACATAGATTTTGAAATATTGGATGATAAGACGAAAGGAAATATAGCTGATAAATTTAACATATTTTATGTTGAAAGTATTAATAAGATAGTAAGCTCAATAGCGAATGATTCATATGGAAGTCCACGTAGAAGAAGAATTCTGATTGGGGATAGTGTAGGGAATGAAAGAATCATTGAAAAATTTCAGAACGTGGGAATAGAGGACCTCGCGAAAATTGTTAAAAGACTCTCCAAAAAAAAAGTACAGAAGAAGGAATTTTAAGTGAAATACTAAAAATGACATTCAGCGCAATAAAACAGAAATTTGTTGATATAATCAACGGATCCCTAAGTGAGGGCTGTTGTCCTGATAGTTGGAAAACGTCCACGATCATATCAATCCCAAAGATAGATAAGGCCATAAAAGCAAAAGTTTTCCCGCCAATTAATATGTTACTAATGTATGAGAAGATTCTAGAGTTAGTAGTAAAAAGCCAACTCGAAAAATTTCTGGAATCAAATGAGGCCATAACAAAGCACCAATCGGGTTTTAGAAAGCAATATTCATGTGAAACGGCAATTCAAATCGTGGTTGACAAATGGAAATTAAATATCAGCGAGGGGAAAACAGTGGGAGTAATCTTCGTGGATTTGGAACAAGCGTTTGAAACTGTGGATAGAGAACTGTTACTGGAAAAACTATTGCAATATGGAATAAGGGGTAAAGTATGGGAATGGTTTAGATCGTACTTAAGCAATAGGACACAGCAGGTTAGGTTCAATGAGGAATTTTCAAATATCATAGAAACAAAATACGGAATACCACAGGGATCAGTGTTAGGGCCACTGTTGTTCGTTATATATTGTAACAAAAATGTTACCATGAACTCCTCCCCGTCATCTGGCTCGAGGGCACCACTGGCCCCGAGCACGAGTATTGCGTACTGTATTGTGAATTACCGTTTATTGCGTCTGTTAAGTGTTTTAGGTCTATAGTATTTAGGAAAAGATCTCTCTCCTCCGCCTTTCCCTCCCTGTTACCATTCCCCGTAGGGCACTGGCTCGAGGACCATCTTCGAGGACCGCTACCGTGGACCATCTGCGAGAACACATCATCCCTGGATGGACCGCGAGAGTGGCTACGTTGCCGAGGCAACGGAAGGCAGGGATGGCATGGACAGGAGGAACAGCTGATCGAGACTCCCGTGGGATGATGCCCGCCAGCCGCCATCATCGCCACAGAGATGCAGTCCCGGTGCAGTACCGTCACACTGGTAGGAAAAAGTCCCGTGTGACAGCGGTGGAGCCCTCTCCCTCCGAAACCGCGGAAGTACCCGGGAGGATTTTGACAGGCCTGGAGGCCGCCATGTTGCCCGGCGCGCGACAGCCGGTCCGCGCGCCGGCGAAGCCAGCGCCGTGCCACCCGCCCGTGAGGCCCTGGAAGGCCCGCCAGCGGAAAGGACCAATACCCTGCAATGCCGGAACTACTGACCAATGCCAGAGCGCGTAGCCCTCTCAGCCCAGCGATTCAACTAATCCCCGAGGCCCTGGAGGCCTGTGAACGGAAACAGCGAGGACCGGAAATTGGCAAGAGATCTTCACTTCGAGCCAGGGGATTGAGAGTGATAGAGTGAACCTTTTGCGGATTGTGAAATTGCGACTTTGAGTCTGAGTGATAATTGCGAATTTGGATTATATCGAGCCTATTGAGTGAGTAATACTTTGCGTGATTGAGTTGTCCCTATCTCCCACCTTTTTCCCCTGCCCTCTTTTGCTTTTGCGTTTTAATAGATCATGGATTTCCCCTTTTGGAGTTGGCGAGCCGTCCCCACCTGGACCGGCCTTTTTGCGTAGCTTATCTTTTTGAGTTTTAGTCTGGCCTTCCGCCAACTGCGTGCGGCCAGTGGTTTATTGCGTGCGATCTACGTTGGTATCCTGCACCCCATTTTGGAAAATCCCGTACCCTTTTTCCTTCCCAGCCGTTTTTGAATATTGTAGATAACCCGAGGTATTTGTAACTAGCCATTATCGCCTTCGGGAACCTTCCTCCCTGAGACCCCCTCACCTCCTCCCCTGCTAGCCGTGCCATTTCGCATTTGAGTAAATATTCGAGGACCTTCTGAGGTCACTCGACGGTGCTACGCCGAACAAGTAGCTGGCGCCCATTTGTTGTTTTCGAAATATCTAGTGCCGGTAAGCCCTCCTGTCCCTCCTGCCCCCTTGCCAATACCCCGCTCCCCCGTTCCCTGATTCCCCTCGCGCACTAGTTCGTTTAAAGGTCCGGTGTGACAACGCGTGCTCCTGCGTGAGCCCGCGTGTCATTGATTAGTTTAGCGTGTTCGGAGCGTTTTAGTTTTCTATGGTATTAAGTTCTGATTTCTTTGCGGTTCTATTCTTTTCTTTGTATTGACACTTGTAGTATTAATTATATTCTCCTCTACTTTACACCGTGTTCCACTTTCTTTTGCGTTCCCCCTTTCCCGTGGTATTTGCGATAGTTGTTCTTGCGAGACCCTGGGCCATTTTCGTGGTCCAGTACGTCACAATATATAAATGATATAGTCGACATATATCCGGAAGATTGTGCAATAAAGTTGTTTGCTGATGATATATTAATATACGTAACAGGAGAAAGTAGCGCAGAGGTGGAAAGAAAGATGAACGAGGGACTATGTATAGTAGAAGGATGGATGAATAGGAACAAGCTGAAAATGAATGTGGTGCAAAGTAAGATCTCTGTCTTCCGTGTCCCCGAAGGGGCACCAAATTTTGGTACCTAAGATTTTTCCCAAACCAACCCAAAAACGAAATACCAATCGGTGGCCAATAGATCTCCCGTTAGCAAAAACGACCCGCAATGGTCCTCCCTCTCTCTACCTCCTATCACCAACACGAAATCACGGGTTGGGCGCCAAGTATCCCTCGCGGGAGTACCACGAGTGCAACGCACTCTCTTTGTCACTAAATACTTTAACCAATTCGGAAAAGGCCGGGTTACACTAAAACTAAACACGAATACTACGGAAGCGAGGACCACGCCAACAACCTAAGACGGGTCTCTCGTTCACAAAATTATCACTAAGAAATTAACGGATCCGGGGGCGACGCCAACGGTCCTAAGACGCGCCACCCGTTCACAAAGTCACTAAACCTAATCTCACTACGAGATTCACCAAGGGACAGCAGCCGATCCGTAAGATGTCCACTAAGCAGCGAAGGAGAGAGAGTCGCTAAACCGTAATGCACCAAATGCCCTGTCCGGTGGCTAGCTAGTGGGAAGCGTCGTGGCGTTCAGGCAGGGAACAGAGAAATAGCAGTATAAAGCAGGGAAAAGCACAATATTGATTTAACGCACCAGAGCTATATTTTATAACCACTAAACAAAAGCAATTAGAAGGATAGCCAAAAAAAATGTACCTAAGCCAAAGACATGCGGCAAGAAAAAGTATCAACCAAGAGAGGTGCCAAGCAAATCAATCCAAAGTAACAAAAGATAATTTAACAAATGATAATTTAACTACAAATTTAACATTATTATTTAATTTCAACAAATTTAACATTATGATAATTTAACAAAGCCAAGAAAGAGATTCTATATAAACCAAAGAGAAGTTAATTTAAGGAAATTACTATAATATACATGCGGAAAGAAAAACGTAGGTACAGATAAGCAAGCAATAGAATAATTAGTACTCGGAGAAACATAAGCAAGAAAATCTACCAATTATATCGGTTGAACGTCGAAAGGGTGATTTTATATAATTCAAGAACGCCAAGTCTACGGATTCTAAAGGTACAAGATTCGAAAAGCTAAATAATACGCTCTAATGAATTTACTGAAATGCGGAAAGAGTACAATCAAGAATTGGCTTAAACTAACGCGGAAACATAAACGCAAAAGACACTAACAATGCGGCACGAATCCACGAACATCAATCGGACATATAATATTAGACAATAGTCTCAGAAATCAGATAGAATAGGGTATTCGAATGCGTGCAGCGATCTATGGCGCTTCGCATAGAGTAGCACGGCGGCTATCGCGCAATAGACGGCGCCCGCGTGAGCGTCGAGCTCGGCGAGCTCGTAGGCGCGGGCGTAGTGTGTATTCGCGGGGAGCGGTGAGGCTCGTGACGCGCTCGCGGCACAGGGCCGTCCCTAGCAATTCGACTTTAGAATAATTTTTGGAGACTAAACAGGTTGTTCTGATATTTTCACAAACGGCGCGAGATAAATAGGTCAGATCACGGGCGCAAAAGAATACACGAATAATTAGGAATCACGAACAAAGATCCCGGCGCAATCGCTACTACAATTCTCTAGATTTTAACAGAGCTTTACGCGAATAGGAAAGAGT
>NW_014332803.1:0-1366 GCF_000341935.2 Cephus cinctus
TTTCAGATACAAATCAGAATATTCGCCTATTGTTTCAATGCAAAAAGTTTGCCAAACATTAGAAGCGTGATCATAATCTGCTTCTGATATTTCTTCGTTATTTAATTTTGAATAAAATTCTTCTTTTGCAGGTAATTGATCCTCTTTGAGTTTTTCCCAATTATCAATATACTCGTAGGGAAAAACACCTTTTCTAGTCAATAAATTAAACTCCTCTACCCTATTACAATGTCTACGCGTAATTAATTTCTCATCATTTTTCAAATAAGATGCTAATTTTTCAATACTACTCGGCATAAATCTAAACGAATCAATAAATCGATAATTTACAATCGTATCTTTGACGCTCTTCGTGAAATATATATATCTTTCTTTGTTTACTGGTAAGAGATTCATTGAACCCTCGAAAGATGTAGCTAGAGCTCTAATCAAAAAGTGTGAATCATAACCAGATAAGTTATGAAATACGACAGGAACGGTATGTGAGTTCTTATAGTTCAAATTACAACCCTGATGTGCAGCACCGCGATATTTGCCTGTAAAATGACAATGATCACGATGCTTGGCATCCTGAGGTGTAAACGGTTTTTCACAAACATGACAAATCTTGGCCGAGTAAAATTCATTTCTTTGTTTGAAATTTAGAGATTTCATTGGTACGATACGTTTTAGGTAAAACTCTACAACTTGAGCTAATTCCTGTAATTGATTCATAAACCATTCCACGCAATCTTTTCCACGATAAGCTCTAAATTTAGAAATAGGAGACATCAAAGTTACATTGCAAATAGTACACTATACTGTGCGGAACGTGTCTTTGATAGAGAGTTGTGTTTAACGAATTAGACTTATCCGCAATTGGCTCCAACATACACTCGATGTCCGCATAAACGGCAAACGGAACAGGTTCTTTATACTTATAATTTTTAAATTTCATAATTTTATCTTTTTCATCCGGTAATTCGACTCTGCATTTATTTATATTTGCACAATCGAGTCTATGTCTTTCGAAAGAGTTTACTGTTGTAAAGTGACATAGACATCGATCACACAGTCTGGTAAAACCATGATGTTTTGAAATTTGTGATTTCAGTAAACGGGATAGATTTCGAATCCAAGCAAAGTGATAAACACTACCGTCTTCCATGTCCACGTCATCTCCATTCGAATAAATTTTTGTTTCCAACATGACTAAATGAATCGCTTTCTTGTTTGATTTTTGCTGACTTAGATAAATTGGTACTATCTCATGACCACTATCATACTCTATAACGTAAACGTTAATTACCAAATCATTCATCTTCTCGAATTTCGAAATGTCCTTTAAGCCAATGGGAAAATTTAAACCTTCATACCTTAGCACTGA
>NW_014332803.1:2387-2753 GCF_000341935.2 Cephus cinctus
TCGTAAGAGTAACGTTTCTCAGAATTTTGTTCAAAAGTCTGATATCTTGAGTTCCAAATTTCGTCCATATTTCAATTTCTGCCGTCGATGAACCCTTCTTCAGAAGTTTATACGCTCCTTCCATAATTTCAATCAACTTTTTATACTTTGTAGAATCCATCTCGTTAGAAGCAATAATGCACTTGAAGGTTCGACAAACAATGATCGCTGCGCATCATCGAAGGGCCTTTTATATGATGGTTTCAAGGATTTCCTGGAATTGTTTTCCATCGGTTCGAGCGATAAGACACCTACCCGAATTGCGAAATCGAGAACGCATTTTCTAGAATATTCAGTTACAAGTAACGACGCAACTACATCATAAAA
>NW_014332803.1:3938-32591 GCF_000341935.2 Cephus cinctus
CAAGGATTTCCTGGAATTGTTTTGCATCGGTTCGAGCGATAAGACACCTACCCGAATTGCGAAATCGAGAACGCATTTTCTAGAATATTCAGTTACAAGTAACGACGCAACTACATCATAAAATTAGTTTGCAACGAAAATCCTTTAAGGTAGCATCTGTGAAACTTAACCTAAAAATGGAGCATTCGCATGGGAAAGAAGGAGAACGAGAACGAGCCATGAGGGCGAGAGAACAGTTTCGAGGAGATCGGTACCACGAATGGGTACGGAGCGCGGATCTACCTGAAAGACGCGATCGTATCACTTTCGATAACAACAACACATTATTCGGAATGAATGAAAATTCTGCACGACCAAATCGTGATAACGCCGCGGGAGACTCTTCTGGCAATACAACCTCGAATCAAGGTCAAACAGAAGGATCTGAAAGAGGAAATCGAGCAAGCAGATAACAAGTCATCCTTATTCGCTCAAATACACACTGCTGTAATCAATAAAATTTCGAATGAACCTGTATGGATATTTATTCTTGTCATTGGAACCCTATACCTCAGATTTTTTGTGACAGTTCTTAGGAAACTTTCAAGGGTTAAAATGGGGATGGGAGTTTTCGCAGATTTCAAGGAATCGAATCGCCTACAGAGATTCGATGTCAAGGTTCATGCATCTTCCGGAATATTCCTTAGCCCTCCGACGACGACGACGACGACGACGAAGTTGCGTCGCGCGCGCTTACGAGTAATTTGACACCTCGGGGGGATGAGGGCCCGCATTCTCGACGCACGACTCTGCGAGATAACGTTCGGTATTGCGCATTAGAACAACCGATACATAGATGACTTTGAACTCGCCGGTGCTCTCGCACGAGGCTGGGGGATGGGGAATTCGCGAAGCTTCTCAGTGGGATGAGGAAACTGACGAATCGGGGGATGGGAGATTCTCAGTGGGATGAGGAGGCTGACGCGCAACCACTGCGAGATAACGTTCGAGGTCGAGTCGCCTGCATGGGAAGGGTATCGTTTTTCCTAGAATCAACCTCGACACAAAAGTTACCGAAACCACTTTTCGGCACTGCGCTCAAAGGGGATGCCGCTCGTCTCTCTCTCTCTATCTCTGATTCACCGATGCTACGCACTACCCTGCGCGATGAAGTAAGGGACAAAAGTTCTGGAAAATTCCTCGAGGACTGCATCAGCGATGCTGCGCAATTCTGCGAGATAACGTTCGAGGTCAAACGGGCTGAGGGCTGACGACCGAAACCTGCACGCATAAGGGACAAAAGTTCTGGAAAATTCCTCGAGGACTGCATCAGCGATGCTGCGCAATTCTGCGAGATAACGTTCGAGGTCAAACGGGCTGAGGGCTGACGTCCGAAACCTGCATGAACGTGCACGGGTCCGTCGAAGCTTCTGGATGTCTTTCCGGGGTGCGGAGCAACGGGCTGTCTCAAAACGTCGCGCGAGAGGACCGCCGGCTCTGGGAGCGAACCTTCTCGTCTTACCACGGACACGAACCGTCGAAGCTTCCAGAATGTTCTAGAATGTTCTAGAAGGTTGTAGAATGTTCTAGAAGGTTCTCGATCCTGCGTAATTCCCGGAATCGAGCGCGAAATTCCCGGAATGTGACGCAAAATTCCCGGAATCGTGCAAAAATTCTTGGAATCGAGGGTTTCGGTGACGTCACTTCCGGAAATCGTAGAGCTCACGACGGCAACTTAGCACGGACACCCACCTTCGAAGGTTCTGGAGTGTTGGTATATGTCGGTTACAGGTCTCCTGGTCCAGAACTCCCCAACTTATACTACTGTCATAATTTTATTGTCAGCGACGTTGATGACGATCAGATGATTGATGGTAACGGGGAAAATGTCGACGATGATACTGACGAGGATGACGACGAACGAGGTTTTATTAGATTTGTTCTCGTATTTCATTTTGAGACCTTTATTCGTGTAGAGTAAAGGTAAATTTCAAAGAGTAAAGGTTGAATTTCAACGAGTAGAGTTACTATGGCACAGACCCCGTGAAAAGTGGGAAAATATGGCACATGATATCATACACCTTCGTATAAGCAATTTCGGTTTAACTGTATCTTCTTACGCAGCTACAAATAATTAGAGTTGACTCGTGAATTAACTCCAATGGATTGCTGAAAAATGTTACGCGATTTATACTGTTCGTAATTCTGAATTTGTATTCATCATTTGATTATAAAATCGTTAACTCATTATTCATAATTTGAGAAACCAACAAATACAATAATACTAATATTTTTATTTTCATTTCATTTTTTACCATAAAAGTTAGCACAAAATTATTTTTTTTCGTTCTTATAAAAAATTCAGACATGCAACCGAATTATTGTATTAATTTGAAAATATGTATAAACAGTTGATCATTCCGGCACTGAAGATAACGATTCTCATGCTATTTCGAACGAGATCCGTCGCTTAGAGAGAGTATCTGTCCCTGGCGAAGGAAAAATACAAATTGATCCTTCAACGAAAACGAGGCTCCAGTTCAGAAGTAATTTATCTGTGATGTTCATTTGTTACGTGTTTCGTTTGTTAATTATCGAGGCATTTTCGTAGATTCAACGTAACCCCACGAATCCGGTCGAAGATATTCTTCTATCCTCATTCCTTGAGGGGCCGGGAAAGGTTTTAACATTATTATTATTCATTTAATTGAATATGCTTCTGATATAAAAAAAAAATGTGTGCTTTCTTTCTTAGACTGAGTTTATCTCAGGTTCTAGAATTTTCTTAATGGCAGTCGATTTGGAGCGCTATAAAACAAGCTATAAAAATCGTAGCAATAAATTAGCTTGTCGTTTAATGCGGATGATAATCGGGACAGAAAATTTAAAACATTTGTCACCAACTGGACGTGGAAATTATCGTCCCATCCCAAAAAAAAATATACGACGCAATTGAAAGTAATTACTTATTAACGAACGTACAATCACGTGTGATGTGCAATGAAAGTCTCTGTCACAGTTTTCGCATAATTTACCATTTCTCTATTTTCAGTATATATCGCACAAAACGCTTAACCAAAGTTGACCGCTCAACAATATCAGCGTATTATGGCTGATTTGTGTAGCACGGCGAGAAAAAACTCAACTAAAGTTATATAAAAATAATCTAATAATCTAATACAAAAATCCATCTTTTTTTATTATGTATTATACCGCGACTGAATATGGCGATATGCTGATGTGTCTCGGTTACTGCAAAGGCATAGCCAGAGCAGCAGCGAGACGATATGCGGAATGTTTCCCAAATCCCGATCACCGTGTTATTCTACAAGCCTTCCATCGTTTACGGAACACCGGTAATGTTTTACCGCAACATGGAAATGGCTCAGGTGCTCCTCGCCGAATTCGGACTCGTGCAACAGAGGAAGCCATATTAAACTGTTTTATACAAAACCCCGAAACAAGCACGAGAGACGTGGGTCGAGCACTAGGCATCTCCCACACGCTTGTTCACAGAACGATAAGGGCCGAAGGGCACAAGTCTTTCCATAAAACTCCGGTTCATATACAGCATGCTCCCGATCCTGAAAGTCGTTTGAATTACTGCAGATGGCTCATCCGACAGCACGAGGCCGACCCCGGGTTCATTTCGCGAATTTTATTTACTGATGAGTCGTGCTTCACGCAGACTGGTGTTCGAAATTCACGGAACAAACACGTCTGGTCAGAAGAAAATCCGCACATCACACGATTGCGAAATCACCAAATACGGTGGAGCATAAATTTATGGGCTGGAATACTTGGTGACCAATTGGTGAGTGATCGTTTTGAACCCCTTCCGTGATAGGCCAAATTGAAAGTCCTTCTCACTCGTTGTTAGTAGTGGCGCAGGAAGTGTAATGACCTTGTAGCGCGTATGAAAGCGTCTAACTCAAATCAGTGACTTTCTCGCTTCCACCAACATCTCAGCCACCGGCAAGGAAGTTGTGTCCATAGAAGCGGAATATTATATAATATAATGTCGCGGAATTTGCATTTTGCTCCCTCCTTGCAATGATCAAGTTTATTAATTTACTAAACATTCACTACTACAGATTGGTCCGATCGAGGTACCGGCACGCGTTACGGGGGCGAGTTACCTGCAGCTCCTCCGCGATCAACTTCCGCATTTGTTGGAAAATATACCCGACGAGGTCAGATGCCAAATGTGGTATCAACAAGATCTGGCGAGTCCACATCGTGCTGCAGGTTTTCTGAGATTTTTGAACGAGGCGTTCTGCGGAAGGTGGATTGGTTTAGGCGGAACTGAGAGGTGGCCATCAAGATCACCTGATTTGTCACCCCTAGATTTTTTTCTTTGGGGTCATTTTAAAGCGCACATTTATAGCCGCACTCTGCCTTTGGACCAGAATGACCTTTACCGTTACCTGACCGTTACCTCCACTATGCTTGCGAGATGTCGCCAGAGCATGATACGAAGAGCACAAACATGCATTGAACAGCAGGGTGGGCACATTAAACTCCTTTTATAGGATGCCTTCACCATATGCCATATACGGTTAATTATTTAGATTCGTTAAATCAATTAAATAGTCAATCAATGTACTTTATTAAATATTATTAAAGTTTTTCTTAAAGTTAAATAAATAAATAAATAATAATAATAATAATTTAAATAATTATTTAAATTCGTTATTAAATTCCTAATTATTTAGATTCGTTAAATCAATTAAATAGTCAATAAATAAAAGCGATGCACTACTCAATAACAGGTAACTACCGTTTCGAAATAGAATTAATGGTTTCATCAGGATGGTTCTGCTTTCAACTTCAGTTTATAACAAGTTGATCATAAGTTGATCATAAGTTGAGAATACAAGTTGAGAACATATTGGGAACAAGTTGAGTATAAGTTGAGAACAAGTTGATCATAAGTTGAGCATAAGTTGAGAACAGATTGGGAACAAGTTGATCATAAGTTGATCATAAGTTGAGAATACAAGTTGAGAACATATTGGGAACAAGTTGAGTATAAGTTGAGAACAAGTTGATCATAAGTTGAGCATAAGTTGAGAACAGGCTGGGAACAAGTTAAGTATAACTTGAGAACATGTTGAATAAATGTTAAGAAAATACACATTGGTTCATACAATTTCGCACCGGCTCCTGGAAGATTGCATCTGCAATAACTTCAAGATTTCTGCATCCGCAAAAAAAAAAGTAACCAGACGACTTTTTCATCACATTCGATTGCTTAGAAACTAAATTATTGTCGAACCGGTACTATTTACAGTTTCTTGTGCATGTCATTATGAGTCTTTTGGAAGAAAAAAAAGTTGTTGAAAATTTCAACGTCATGAAAATTATTAAATGCTGATTTTTTTATTTCCAATAGTCCTGTACTCCCTTAATTAATCTTCAATAGCAGAAGAACTAGAGATTAACTCGTCATCCACTTTAGCTTTTTTGCTGGAATCTTCGTTCCAAACAGTTTAGGTATGTAGTCGAATGAATAAATGTATGTAGGCGATTTCTGTTAATTTCAGCAATTAAATAAAATTTCATAAGAAATTTCCTTGGTTCTGTTTGCCGAAAATAAAATTCGAAGCGCGGATGCACACGAACGCACGATCAGAATGTCATCGTGACAACTGATCGAAACTTTTGCATGTAAACAATTGCTTTGTTCTGCTCCCTGGCTTGCAGCTGACTTCTAGTCGAGCACATCCAAGCACTTTCTCCGTCGCTTGTCATTTGTTGATGTTACCTGTGCGTATAAGACAATGCACAGTAAATCCATCGCCTCTTCAGTGCATTTCACATTGTTGAGATAGGAAAACTTTAACCCTCGATATCTCGGTTAATTTTTGTCGTATAAAGTTTAAAAAAAAAAACATTTTGCTCGGCTCGCGATGCCGAACATCCCATTTATTGTTCGTCGTATCTTTCGTCTACACCCTCTATATACTAACTGGATACGAGTTCACTATGGCAGGCATCAGTCGGGACATGTACCCATTACAAGCTTGGATTCGACTACCGCGACGCCTGGCAGTCAGGCACGGTACTAAGCTGTTTACATTCACACAGTGTTAAGTGGTGATAAGCTAGTTGTGTTAAAGCAGAAGAAATAATAACTGCCAAAAATTATAAAATTGGAAGATGTGTCTATTGCAAGAAATGTACAACAGAAAAAGGAATAACGTTCCACAGGTAAGTACAACTATGTAATGAATAACGTACAATAATATATAATGTACAAATAATGAACAATAACTACAAAATGAATTCTTTGGAGGTTAGGGTTGAATAATAACTCTTGAAAACTTTCTTAGATTCCCAGGTACCTTCATTCCTTTTCTTATGGCTGTATCGCCAACGGGGGCATGTGCTAGTAAGTGGTCCTGATAATGAAGGTTGGAAGTTGTCTATGTGTCCGGGTCTTCAAACGTCTCCCCAGGTGGTCCTCCTGCCCCTTCCCCCATGTGTGGCCCCCATCATGCGGTCCTAAGGCCCGAAACCCTGCAGCGTCGCTGCATGTCCCCAGGGGCCTATCACAGTCGGTAATTATGCAGTGACCCCCGGTCGGTAACTTTTTAATTACCCTAAGGGGGTAACATGATAAAGTAGAATACAGTTGTTTTTTTTTGTAACTAATACCTGATAATATAGAGGTATCTTATGCATTGCCGTTTATTTTTCGATACTTTTAACTATCGATGGGTGGATATTCAACCCCTAATATTTTACTCGAGATGAACCCTCCACATACAACATAGCTGCTGCTGGAATGCTGGTACCTCGCTTTTACTCAATCTAGCGAACGATGCGCAAATACAGCTGGCGTGGGGGTACCACTGTCTTGACCAACCCTATGAAATCCCGGCCTGCGTAAACCCCTACTACATGTACCTCTTATTTGCAACTATGCAAAAATGTATGGTCATGGTAGGGAAAAAGATGGTGATCCGTGAACCATCCTCGCAGCATCTTGTTAGTACAGCGACGACATATAATAGGTGCAAGGATAATTAAAGAAAAAAGAGTAAGTGAAAGTGGAAAAGTGAAGTTAAAAAAAAAGTGGTATGTATAACTGCGTTAAGCTAGTACACGTTTTATTTGATTTTTAAAAATGTATAGTATATTTCCCACCTTTTACCCTTATTTCTAGACGTTGCACAGCAGGCCAACCTGTACGGTAGCATCACCACACCTAACGCCGGTTATTACTGCTATTGGACGGTAAGTGTAATAAGACTATACGTTTTTTTTATTTGCTTTAAACAAATTTATTAAAGAAACTGAAATTTTTACAGATTATGCCACCGAAGAGACCCGATACACCGCCCTTAGGGCTGGAGGGGCCATTTGAGGGGCCCCTCCTCGATGGTATTCGACCGACGTTGAACGAGTTTTTCGCTCCCCTTCACGGTGGGCAATGCTTTTACGGTTGCCTATATGTCCGTGGCCATGTGAAATTATGCTACTGTTGCATGCGCAAGTTGCATACTGTTGCAAGCGCCCGAAATCAGGGTAGAGCACACCCCGGCAGTGCTGCATTATCTATTGCTGGATATCACCATACCGATAGGCAGCGGGGTGTGCGTGCGATGCGAACGGAGCGTCCTGCATGCATATGACCCCTTAGACTGTATAGCTTGTATCAGCTATTATGTGGACCACAGGGCCGTGGTCATAGTCCAGGGCAGTGATGAGGTCGTGGCCGTGCGCTTGTAATTACATAATTTTTTATATACTGCGCCTATTATAAGCACTAGCATCTATTTATACATATATTAGTAATACCACTATTAGTAATAGTTTTTATATTTTATTGAATGATTTCTTTTCAATGAAGTAAATTATTATGAGCTAATAGGCCACAAATTTATATTTTTTAACGAAGTATCGAAGAGTCTGATCTATGACATTTTACTAATTTTTTATGAATCTATGGGTTAATATTAAATAATGACTACTGTTTTTTTTTTCACGATTTAACGACTAGTATAATAAAAAAGAAACTCTCGTGCAATTCTATCGTTTTTCCGCAAATCACCACTAAACACATTTTGGAAGGCATGCATCCCGAAGCCGGAAGAGAGGTAGTGTAAAAACATCATGCAGAATTGGGCGCACACTCTCGACGTCTCGCTCTGAAGCTGCTGAGTATTCCATCGGAAGGATCGACAGTTCCGTCGGAGTCTCGATGCATGGCGATGATTCAGCGGTGGTAATCCGTAGCTGTCAAAGTAGTAGCCATCTCCGTCAGCGTCCACATACATGGCAACACAATGCGCTCCTGGCTTCGTATGATCGTCCGTGTTGGCAACAATGGCAGCTGGTGCGACCAGTTTCGCGGTATTCTATCAGCTGCGTAGACACCCGTCGTATGCTCCGATATACCGCGGAGGCCGAGGTAAAGGTCTAGCGTGTTCATATATGCGGTCCGTTATTTCGAAGCCAAAATTCAAGGCGTAAGGCGTTGTTCAGAGCACAGGTAAACGATCCCCGTGTCTCCTTACAGGCGTGAACGATACACTCGTAATAGTCACGATTCGGTGGGAAGTCCTCGTATGGTGAGTTATCGGGGGTTTCATCCAAATTTATAACTTCCCTTACCATAACGGTCTGCAGAAAAAGTACGCTCTCCGGACATCGCGTGTATATGTTCCGCGAAATACCGGCAATATTTTTGAGATTGGCGTATAACTGTTTGTACGTTATGCCGCCATCGAACCACACTAGACCATGTTGATAGCGTGTCATGGTGTTGTTCTCTCTTCTGATCACCGGTGGTAATTCGTTGAAATCGCAGGGTGGTGAAACGATCCAGTGGCCTATGTATTTTCTTTCCACAGCCACGACGCCGATCTCCTTCGGCGCCAGACGCCCCTCGGAATCTTTGAAGTATTGGATTTCGATGACAAAATCCATGGTCATGATGCTAACTCGAAGGCGTTCAACGAGAAACTAACGGCGATGCTGACGATCACCCGCGATACCGAGTGCCCAAAAGATGATGACACAGACCCCAAACTGCTGACCTATGTATTTTCTTCGATTGTTTAGCCGCCGTAATATCCGCCGATTTGCCGCGCAGCGTCGATCTCCAAAACGTTATCATACTCAGCGTATACGATACAGTTCACGGTGGCGGCCAGCGGCTCGTCGAAGCGAACCTCGATTCGTACACTACCGTGCTTGATCACGTTCCAGTGGGTGTTGCTATTTGCCGAGAGATCGGGTGTAAGATCGAAAACAAACAGGCAGTAGCCGTCTGCGTAAGCGCTCCTAGATACCGAATTACCCTCGTTGGGGAAGTATATACCCGTGCCGCTGAAGAGAGTGTGATACGCGTCCACGTAAAGACCGGCTTTGCCGAAATCGGTCTGCAGTGCTTTCGAGAATACTTGAACACCGTCGACGTACAACGATAAGAAATTAATGCAATAGTTTTTAAAATTGAACGGGTTGAGTTGATAGGTGCCGTTGAAGGCCTTGTTATCGACGAAACCTATTATAATCCACTTAGTTAATTGGCCGAAAATCACCTTATCCGTCGTACCACCGTGCAAGCCGGCGTGCATCGTCAGTGCTTTAACCTCCATACGCGTAAGCGGATACTTGGCCGTTGTCTTAGACAGCATTTTAGAATGTGCTAGTAGAATATCGGAGCTTATTTTGGCGCGTCTAACGAGGAGCGTAGCCTCCGTTATATGTAAAGAGCACTCGCTCTTGGGGTCCATGAGGGAGAAGCCGTCTCTCGTGCGTACGAGACGTAAACGGAGCTGGACACCATTTAATAAAAATTTTTCTTGGTTAAACACATCGCAGTGTAAATGGCCAATCAGATCGACCGTCCTATCTTTACCGACGAACGCTTGCCTATTCGCGAGGCCTATATTCTTGCCCGCTGTATCGTCTATATCACCGGGCGTGTCGTTGTACTAGAGCATGAGGTGTACTAGAGGTGTGACCCCTTAGCGGCGGGCTCGTAATTTAATAGCGTCTCTATGTAAGCTCTGTGAGCGTACGCGTTATTAGGCGGCGATACGAGCTTCTGATTTAAGAAATGCGTCCACCTGATTGAATAGCGAGTATAGCAGATTGTTAACAGGGGCTGCTTTGCTCAGAACGTCCGCTGCTGACGCGTCCTTGGAGCGCAGCTGTACGCGTAAACTCAGCATGGTGTGTGCTAGATCGAGGTACTCGTCGCCGTTACCCGGCACGACAAATTCAATGGGCGAGTCATCGGTCAGCGATGAGATAGGTTTATAGTGCACCCACTGAGCGCTGTCTATAGTAGCCTGCGTCGGTGGTAGTGTAAAGAGCTCAAGCTCCGATTTCATACACTCGCACGAGTGCGCGTGTAGGAAGGCCATGATAGAGGTAGGTCTCAGGAGAAGATATCCAGCACGCTCCGCTTATTTTTTATTTTACTACCGATCCTACGACTATTTTTTGGTTTCTTGGTTTTTGTCTTTCTTCTTTTACTACTTGTTTTGCTTTTTTTTACGCGGGGCGATCTTTTTTTTCGTACTCCTCTTTTTCTTACGCTTCTTAGCAGCTCTTAAGTGTAAGGCGATGCTCCTTCCAGCGACGCCGGTGAAAGAGTGGGCGCCGCGTGATCGTTTTACAGCTTTATAGCCCGATCCTTTCATGAGATCGTCAATTTTCGCCTCCGCCTTACGTTTAAGATTCATACCCGATTCGGCAGCCCTGGTGCGAAACGCCTGCTTCAGCGGAGCACCGCATTCGCTTATGTCTGTTAAGATATTCATACCAGCGCGTACCGCTTCCTTACCGACTGCTCGCGCCCCCCTCGATAGTAGGGGTAGTACGCGCCGAAACAGACCACCAAGAAAGCTACCGATACCATGACCTCGCTGATACGGGGACCCCGCGAACACCCGGAATTTCGTGGAATATCCCCCGCTTATCTGCGAATCGTAGTAATCGGTGTAATGAGCCATCACTCTAACCGTTTAAAGTGTAGTGTTACGGAGAGCATTCCTGATTCAAATGGTATGGGGTCGCCCAGGTCGTCTCTTATATCGATGTCGAGCGTTTGAAAAGTCGTTCGGAGCAGCGGTATGTACTTTAACGGCGAAAACGAGAGCACTTTTACAGCCGCGTACGCGTATTTGTTATCTGGTTGTAGGGGAACTACGAGGAGCAGGGGCGTTTGGACGTCTCCGGTGATATACGGTTCGCAGACATCGGTGTAAACGAAAAGCATCTTGGGTAGGGCGTTGATCAGACTAGCCGGTTGATTAGCCATCACAGGGGATTCTGCTTTCGATACCACGACCGACTCGGTAAAACCAAGGATGCGAGCCAGAGAGCGGCAGAGTCTCAGCTCATGCGGGTCGTCTAGATCGTTATCGGTAGAGACGAACGATACGCTCATGTAACCGCCCCTGCAGAGCTCTAGTTTCAGTCGGCCCGTCATAGCCCTGATAGCGTTTATTTCGTCAATGAGTGTCTTTACATCATCGTAAACGCCGTGCGCTACGTTAGAACCCGTCACTATAAGGCCGGCTATCGGTTCTTTGTGGTTCTTCCGCGGTTTGGTGCGGGTGGTGACCACGACCACGTGATCCCAATCTTTTAGCGCTACCGGCACGTGAAGAAAGGTCATAGGAATCTGTATTTCAACCAAAGCAGCAGACCATGCCTCGTGTAAATCGATCTGATGCGGTAGATGCGACGTAAAACTGGTAGTTTTATTTTCGGAATAGTACGACATACTGCTGTTACTAGGAAGAACGAGATAAAATTGGTCCTTCATTGTTCTTTAAGCGGGATGCCGGTATCCACGAATTAAATTTCTCGGGGTAGCCGACCCAGCTGATTAGTACTTTTTGGGCTTTCCCACGACCGCTTCGTTTTATTACACGATCGACGAGAAACGTGTCCTTTGCGAGGTCCTTGCAAACTCGAACGAGCTCCTCTTCGTAAAAAATACTGTCAATCTCCTCACCAGCGAGATCTTCTAAGAGGTAGACGGGTGGTTCCCTCGTTGTACCTAGGCGTACGATTTTAAAAGTCTTTCGAGTCCACCCACACTCGTAACCTTTCGCAAAAGGGTTCCTAACGCTACTGATGCGTACCAGGTTGCCGACGTTGTATTTAGGGACACGCGTCCTCGCTGATGCTTACCTCGTAGATAGGTTCATATGGGCCTTAGCGGCATTATACAGGGTTAAGTCGACAGAGCGCATTCTTATCGCAGAGTGGCGTGTCCTGTTGTATGAGTCTACGAGATTCTGAAGAATATCTATGTAATACCACGTGTTTCTGTGTGTAAAGTAGCGCCACATACGCTCCTCCAGAGTACGATTGTAGCGCTCGACGATAGCTGCCTTTACGTCAAGGCTGCGCGCTACACGGAATCCTATACCGAGCTCCTCGAGCAGACGCTGCAGTACACCGTTGGTAAACTCTATACCTTTGTCGGTCTGTAGGTACATGGGTATCCTATTCTTACTACGTGTCAAAACCCTCCGAAATGCCATGGATACCGTCGCACCGGTCTTATCGCGTACAGGCTCGACCCAAGCGTATTTGCTGAGTAACCATCGTAACCATTGTAACCATCGTGGTACTCCTTCAATGAGCGAAGGTCCACAAGATCGGCCTCCCAAACGTCGTCGATATTGCTGACAGTGTAAGAGCGACGCTGAAACGTACGTCGTACGGGCTTATGCAACGTATACGCGTCCTGCGCCTCTAACCAACGTAAGACGGAATCTCGTTTTACCTTGCCCCTAGCCGTTCTCTCTAGGTTACCGATACTGGCGTACGAAGACGGTTCTGCTGGTGTATAATAAAGACGCCTCAGAAGGCTATCATCAGTCGATATCTTTTTCTTCTTCCGTTTCACAGCAGCCTTAACCATTCTAATCTTTTCTTTTTCTCGGTATCGCTGGTTGTAACGGCCGACACGGATCGCGTATATTTATTCCCCACGAGCTCTTCTTCCCCGGCGTCTCTAGACACTTCCTGAAACGCCTCGCCAAATTCCTCCTCTGTAGACGAACTCTGAGTCGGCTCGATAGGGCGCGGCACGATTGTTACACGACGGGGTGTCTGATTATCGAGAGACGTCGTGTTTCTCCCCTCCCTCCATAGACGCTGATTACCGATATATTCGCACTGTATACCTTCAGTACGGAGGAACCGCGCAAACTGCCGACTCCCCGCCGGTCTCGCTGTTTTTCTCTCACGCATAGCGTCGTTGATTAAATCCACGATTTTGGCGTCCTACACGACGGCTCAATCGATACGCGTAACGCCCTGTTTACTCCACGAGATGCGTGGCGAACCAGCGTTGCGCAGCCTTCCTAGTAAGAGCTTAGCCTTAGCTCTGTACTTTTGGGGTATGCTAGCGATGATGTCGTCGTCGCCATCGTCGGTCAAGCTTCTGACATTATCCTCCGCAGAACTGTTATTTTTTTTCTTAGCATCGTTATCGCTTCGCCTATCCTCGTCGACGTTATTCCGCAGGTCCTCGATAAAGTGTAGATAACGTTGCAGCACCTGATTGTACATCTTCCACTTTTCGCGCTCGTCGATGAAATTCGGTGAGTGTAGGATCTCCTTCATGGATGCGTCTAATCTGCTTAAGGGGGTCCGGGGGGTGTGCACGGTGTTTACGGTGTCGACACCCTGCTCCTGCTGCTGGTGGTGTTGGTGGGGTGTATGAGGTTAGGTTAGTATGAGGTACTGACCCGTAGTGCTGCTGCTCTACGCTCTCCTGAGGGATGAGAACCATCTTTTTGGCATGCTCCATCTCGATCTGTCTCTCTCTTCGCGGCGTATACCCCTATCCACTTCTCCCTATGAGTTTCGATATGACGGTGCCCAGTATGGATGCTAGCAGAAGAGGTAAAAAACCACCGCTCTGAACGATAAGACGTTTTCTAGTTCTGACGGCTGAACCCGGTCTGGATAAACGTCTCAACAGCGATGCGTATTTTCGTAAGCGACGTTTTTGCCTCGGCTTGAGAGGCACGTTACCGCGAAGAATATTCAGAGCACATTCGCATATACAGTTGACGAGTCGTGAGTCGGCTACTCGTAACACAGCGCTACGCTGTTTGCTATCCAGATGGCAAATAGCCTTTAACACTGCGGCGTGTTTGTGCCCTATAGAACAGCGTGCGCAGGATACCATTACAACCGAATGACTGGTACATCTCGATCGGTGTACCCGCCATTTATACTCTTTCGCGGTACGTACACGTAATGGAACGGGTCCGAAGGAAACACGCACGTGCGAAAGCTGCAGTTATCGGGGGTCGACTGCTTCAAATCGAGTAGTAGATAGCCACGCGGTTGGGCCGTGGCGTCGTGGTAGACCTCCTGTACGAAGCGCGGATTTTCAGGAAACACCTGTCTGGCCAGATGGTGTATCTATGCTCTGTCGCGCGGATTTTTAAATACAACGATGTAGTTGGCGTTCAACGAGATATCGCGCTGTCCTGGCCCCTGATGAAAGAGGTTCTGCGTGATAAAGATAACGCTAATATTCTTATGTTGGCTGCCTTCGGTAAAAAGATCGACCAGCGTGTTATTGGACGATTCCCTCATGAGATCGTCGATGATGATGAGTTTCGGGCGTGGATCGTTGCCGTAATCGGTGTTCTGCGGTAGGCCCTCGTGAAACTCTATAGCGCTCCCGTTCGGGCGTGGGTCGTTACCGTAAACGGTGTTTTGCGGCAGTCCCTCGTGAAACTCTATAGCGCTCCCGTACTCCCTGTACCCCTCCTGCCACTCTGCATAGTAAAAGAGAACGCGCGCGAAGCGCACGTCACTCATATCTTCGATGAACCGTAGGAATTTCTTTACGAAAAACGTCTTCCCGCAGCCCGTTGGACCGCATACCATCGACGTCCATGGGTGCTTCCACCGCGTGTCCATTATGCCAAATGAGGCTATTTGGCGATGCTCTTTACGAGTATACTATTAAGGAGTCTACCGGACTTTAAATAGTCCCTCCGCCGTAGCCGGAGTCGGGCCGCGGCGGGCGCGCGTCACACGTGAGGCTCGTACGTCGCGCGTGTGTGCTAGCTCTTAGCGGTGACGTTGCTAGCCCCTCGTCCGGGTGAGCTCATCGTGCACCTGTGAGCTAATAGTCAGCATGTATGTGTGTAAGCCGCATAGCTAGCCATAGTGCACGGCTAGCATATCTGAAGCATCGCTGAAAAAATAAATAACATGGCCGGGTTGGTGGAGCCTTCGGGAATAGATCGATAAACAGATTTTTCTTTTTCAAATAAATATGTTTTATTATTAGTATTAGTATTATTATTGTACAGGGGGGCATATATACATTTATGCCTGTCTGTATGTGCGTCAACCATATCGCTAGCCACCGCGCACTGCTAGCATGTCTGAAGCGCCGCTGAAAAAAAAACATAACGTGAACGGGCTGGTAGAGCCTTCGGGGATAGATCGATAAAAGAGATTTTTTTTTGTTTTTCAAATAAATACGTTTATTATCCGTATTATTATTGCTCAGGGTTGTATATACATTTGTATAATGTGCGGAGAGCCGAATCGCAGGGCGGTTTTATCCTATACCCTCCGGGGCCAGGTAACTTTGAAATTTATCAATTTCTGGAATACAGCAACCGTCCGGTGGTATGTCTACACACGCGTTTGTCACAAGCTCGAGAGCAAATTGTTTTTGTAATTGACCCCGCTGACGCCGTACAGCGTTCCATCGCTCACACAACTCCCCAGAGCGCACCTCCCCGCATTCAGTATGTACCATCGCCACAGCGAGCGATCTAGGTAGACAGAGATTATCGTTGTTTACTATGGTCAGTATAGAGGTTTTTTTTTACAAATTCGCATGCTAATCGCACGCGTCCTGTACCCCACGGTACTTCGACTATACACAACTCGATGACAAAAGACCTATCCATTTGGAATGCCTGGGCGCTCTGTGCGACGGACGATATCACACCCCATACATCATTTTCGAGAAGATCTCGAGCCGGTCTGTATGACACACACGCTGCCCCGCACGCAAAACTGTCGGATTTGATTGTTAGACCTATATAGTCCCGCGCGGTACACGAGCTTGTGAGGTACGCGTGTATATCTCTGACTGCCCCTTGTAACCATGATACCGTATTTGTATCAGGATCTTCGAGCGGCCTCCGGATAGCCATTGTTATTTCACGCCCATCTAAACGAAACCTATTTATGCGCCGCGTCGTTTCGGATTGTACTGTAAATCTATATCCCGGCGGTAGCACGTCGTTATTGGTATCTCCGTCGTCGTTATCGGCGTCGCTCTGCGCTCGAATAAGGGGTCCACCGCCGATCTGCCGACATACCCCGTCGACCTCTGCATCTAACGTTTACAAAAAAAGTTTTTTATTTTTACTTGTTAAGCAAAAAAAATAGTGTTAGGCGTATACTGACTGCTCATTCCTCACGAGGATTAAACACCGTATGTATGAGAATAGTGCGTCTAACTGGCTTTCATAATTCCCTACATTTTTTTTAAAGTTAGCAATTTCGACAAAAGAAGCGTTAACCGCTAAGGAACACAACTTCATACGTTACCTTCCTCATATGTTGTGACGTACGCCGGCCAACGCCGTAGCCGACAAATAATTTACGGCCACTCCCAACGTGCTGAAACCCGGAAAACTATCCGAGATCCGAATTAGATCGGATTGTTGGGCGCCAGGTGCGGCTTTCCCACACCACGTTCCTCCTATGGCTGCTTCCACGCGATCTCCAGCCTGCTCAGCCTCAACTAGCTGAAATGATAGAGGGGAACGTAGGGGCGACGAGATTCGAACGGTTCGGGGTACGCCAATGAAAATGCCGGTCAAAGTTACAATATCCGTTTATTCAAAATAAAGGAGAGTGGAGCCGGTACGGATCGACGTGTACAATAACTTCTGACGGCGAGCGCGGCCCTTCGTAAGGGCTGCAGGGTTAACCGTTCCCCACCGTCCCTAGCTTGCCCTATCACGAGGCGCGTCTTCCTGTCACGCGGTCGCGATCCTTCCAAGCTCGGTGGGCGAACCTCTCCCCTAGCGGAGATCTTCGCAGGTCAGCGTCCCGAACGCCTGGACCACCGATCTCCGCCCGGGATACGCGGAGGTGACTATCCCGGCCCTTCTCCGAGGGGAATCCGAGTATTAAGAAGGGCCGCTCCCGGCGGTACTTACCGGTGTAGCGGCTTAATCCAAAAATCCGAAAAAAACGATCCAGAGAAATCCAAGGGACCGGTTCTGTGGGAGAGGTCCTCAGCCTCGGCTGGCGATCCTTTTCGCTCTTCCGTTCACTCCTCACTCCGCACTCCGTCGCCTTTTTCCTCTATTCCACTCCACAAAATCTAATCACGTCCCAAAACACAGCCGCGTCGTCCACCAGAGATCCACAAGCAAGCCGAGTCGTCCACAAAAAAACCAAAAATCCACCACACTATCCCCGCAATCGTCCGTTCCGAATTCGCCACGGGCAACTCGGTCGATTACCGGAAAGAGATTAACTTCGGCAAATCCGAAGATTGCCGATCCCTATTGTTGTCGGTTTGCCGAATTTAGCCGAAGGAATTCCCGCCTCACGGGAATTCCTGGCCCCCCTCGGCCTCCCTCGTCCAACGGGTGGACCAAAACAAAAACACCTCCCTCCCGCGGTACCTTGCCGTCCGGGCCGCTCGTCGGGACGATCAGGTGTCCAGCGGACGGTTAGCGGGAAGCGGGTGGTCGGTGGCATCATCGGCGTAGGGTATTAGCCCTCGTGCCTCGCCTTCCGATCCGCCCCGCCGCCACCGCAGCTGAACCCCCTCCCCTCCCGATCGCGCGACCCTTCGACGCGGACCCACGAGTTATATCCCTTAATGTAACGTGGCGCGCCCAAGCAAGGCGCATGATGCCACTTTACAACTCCCCCCCGCTTAGACGGGACGGATTCTTCCAGACGGGAAGAATACGGCACGCACGGCAAACCGATCTCTCCCGTTCCCCGTATGGGGCCAAACAGGTGGTGTTACCCCGACCCCTCCCGTGGATGTCCTTTCGCGTCCCTTAACCCTTCCAAACGGCGCGGTCTACCTCCCCAGCTCCTCCCGGTGCCCGACGCCCTGGCGAGAGCTCCCGGGGCTGAGGTGGTGACGAGGAAGATGGTCTACCAGCCCATCCTGGGTCCTCTGATGAGTTCCCCCTTTCCTCCCGTGGGTTACTCGCGTTCCTATTCCTAAACGGAAAGGAATCCTCCCCACTCCTCGCGTGGGGTCCCTGGAAGGGGTTGAGCGCCGTATTTCGTTGCTTGGGATACGGCCGCCGATCATACCTACATCGGCTCCGGCGGCACTGACCTGCCTCAAGCTACGCGCTGCCATCCTTTGCTCACTGCTATTGTGTACCTTTTTCTAAGCCGAGCTCCTAAGCCGTCGGTCACGACTCGGTTTAGTTCCCACGCCGATTATCTTCGGCGTGGCGTAATCTCGGCTTAACGATGTTATTGTTTCGATCGGTTCGGGGTTTTCCTCTATTTCCCGGAATCCCCGTGCCGTTCTGCAAAACAATCCGATAGAAGGAATTCCCTCATGGCATCCTACTTGCACTCGGTCGTATCCTGCCGTGTTCGGCGGGCCGACCGTTCTTACTGGATGCTCTTCTATCTGCAGCGAGCTACGGTCCACGTCTCACTCGCCTGCGCCCTGACGCTGCCGAGTATCCTCTTTCTTTTCCTCAGAGACTGGCCGGAATACGCACAGCTCTTACATCTCCGAGCACTCTGGCTGCGAGCGTGGTGACCTCCTCGGCCGTCCGTTCCTCGGACAGCCGATTCCTGTTCTCGAGGTAAGGTTAGCCGTGCTTCGGCTGACCCTCCCTCTCCTTTCTCTCTCTCCTGCGGTCCTAACTATCCAGAGGCTGCCTGGAGTACACACGGGTCTTACGTATCCGGATAGGCTCAGGTGGATCCGGCGTCGCCAATTACTGGCAATAGCCGTTCCCCTTACATCCTCCCTCAGCTGGACCCGATAGCGCGCTTCGCGGCGCAGGTAGGGCACCTTCGCGTTCCCGGCTTCCGGCTATCGCATTCCCGGCAGCCGGATCGGAAAGGGCGCGTGCACTGCGCGAGGCGGTGCCCTTCCTTGCCGCAGCCCCAACACGTCGAGCGGCTCGGCGTGCGGCTACGCTGCTCGGCCGGAATGCGGGAGCGAACTTCTCCGGCGCGGATCCTCCAGGCCAACTCCTCGACCTCGAACGGCCGCAATCGCTCTACCAGCGCCACGGCCGCCGTTAGCTCGAGGCTGTCCCGAGGGCGACTCTCAGATCTCGTTCTTGGCCGCTTTTCCGGGCCCGGCCGATCGTCACGGCTTTGGAACCGTTCGCGGCGCTTCTCTTCCGCGACGGGGCCGGAGACGGGAGCACCAGAGCTGACCTGCTCTGCTTTCTTCGACTTCTCCCTCTCCCTCTACGCCTTCCTTTTCAGGCGCCTCCACTCGGTCTTGCTGACCCATCCCCGTCCCGGATCGGACTCCCCCTCTTCCACTTCCCCTTGGCCACCGCTTTCCCGCCGATCCTCTCGGCAGGGTGGTCGAGGAAGAATCTTCCCCGGCTTTCCGCAGGGCGGTGCGTCCGGCGCCACCTGGACACAGGGATCCACCCTGACCTTCTTCGGAGGCGCCGGTGTCGGGACGATCTCGGGAGCCGCCAAGGCCTCCTCGACTTCGGCCGCCCAATCCCCGAACGCCCCGATTATTCGAGACGTTCCTTGGGCGACCTCGACCCTGAGTTCCGGCGCGTCCGGGAGCAGATCGACCTCCATAGCGGTCGATCCTTTCTCCCGAACCGTCGCGACCTGGAGACCTTTCTCCAGGGTCTCGCTGAGGAGGTTTTCCTCCTCCGCTCGCACCTTATCCCTGTCCAATAGGGTCCGCAGGACGGCCATATCCTCTGGCCGCAGTCTGAGGGCTCCCAGCGCGCCCTCTACGTTGGCCGACAAACTTCTCTTTGCCGGTATCGGGACTGCGGCAGGGAGACTGCTCTCTCCCGCCGCCTTCTCCCGTCCCTCCACTGCGAGCGGCGTTGGTGGGCTCGGCGCCGATTCCTCCCGGCACCCCGCCCGCTCCAACTCCTTTGTCGGCTCCTCCATGATCCTCAGCCTCTGTAATAACAAAAACAGAATTAGTAGTGGCCCCTTCGGCGGGTTTAAAGGCCTTCAAGTCCTTCACGTGAAGTTTGCCCACCGAGCTTCCGGCTTCATCTACTAACTCGTACACTACCGAGGATATTTTCTTGGCAACTGTATAGGGTCCGGCGAATCGCGGTGTTAGTTTCGCGGCCACATAATTAGCCGCCGACGACATTATCCGCTGCCTTTTCCACACTCGGTCGCCAACTCGGAAGGTCCGGGGAGACCGCCTGGCATTATAGTACCGAGCCTGTTTCTCCCAGGCCTCGGCAATATATCTTTTCGCCAGGTCCCTCATACCAGAGAGCCTTTGCATCCGATCGGCCCAGTCCTGTACTGGCCGTGCTTCTTTCTTTCGGGGATGCTCTTCGGATCTCTCCCCTCGCGTCACCCTCGGCTCCCTTCCCAAGTTCAGGAAAGCCGGCAACGCCTTCGTGGTCGTGTGGACTACCGTGTTTACCGCGTAGCGAAACTCCGGCAGATGAACGTCCCACTCCCTATGGTCGTCCTCCAGGAAGGAAGCAATCATCGCCTTCACTGCGCGGTTCACCCTTTCCACCGGGTTGGCCCGCGCATGATAAGGCGGCGTGGTGGAGTGGTAGATGCCAAACTCCGTGGTCATCTCCTTTACTGCGCGGTTTACGAACTCCATTCCGTTGTCCGTCAACAGTACCTCAACAGGCTTAAGTCTAGCGTCGAGATGAATCAGGCCGCTCGAAGTTTGTCCAAAACGGCCGCCATGTAGGGCAGGGGGTACGCGTCCTTCGTGGACACTGCGTTCACCTTCCTGAAGTCGATGCAGAAGCGGTATTTTCCCGTCGGCTTTTTGACCATGACGACGGGACACGATCTTGACGGCTCTATCACCCCATCCCGAAGCATGCTATCTACTTCCTCATGCATGGCCTCCCGTACCTTCGGCGAGACCAGGTAGTAGCGCTGCTTGATGGGTGCTTGTCCTTGCACTTCAATACGGTGTTCCGTCAAGCTGGTGAGTCCTAGAGGGGGGGGGTTGATGGGTGCTTGTCCTTGCACGTCAATACGGTGTTCCGTCAAGCTGGTGAGTCCTAGAAGGGGGGTGCCCTCCGGAAATGTCCGTGCGAGCAGCTCTTCCATCCTTCTGGTTTGGCTCTCGGTCAGCTCGGACAGCCCTGCACACTGCCCTCCGTCGTCCCCGATCAGCCTCCCACGGGAATCCCTCTCCTCCATTCTTAGGTAGTAGGTATCCCGAGCATGATCGATGACCATCCCGAAGAGCTTCATGAAGTCTCTTCCTAGGATACACGCGTATTCTAATCCAGGCACCATCCATACTACCAACACTCCCTCCTCCGTCCCCAGGATCGTCCTTACTCGGACGAGTTCCTTGACTACCAGGCGGGTCCCATCTGCGACGGCAACGGTTTCCGGTGGATCGGCCGTCTTTGTCGGCCGATGCTTCGCCCATGCCGCGGCCAGGTTGCCACCGAAGTAGGAGAGTGCTGAGCCTGAGTCCAGCAACGCGAACGTTTCCCGCTCTCTCAGGACAACCAGCATGAAATGTCTGGAATCCCCAGGTCGAGTTATAAGACCCCGTGCAACTTCCATTTGGAGCTGAGGGGGTTTCCCCCCGAGTACTCCACGTACTCAGGCGGAGGCAGCACTCGCTCCTAATGTGCTCTCCCCTTGCCGTTTCCCAACTGGTATTCAGGACAGCTCGGGCACGTTTTCCGTTCCACTCCGGGAGCGCCGCAACGGATGCAGAAAGGCCTTTTGGGATCTTCGCAATCGGGGTGGCGATGTCCGGCCCGACCGCAGTTCCAACAGGCTGATCGGCCGCCGTATCGTCCACCAGCTCCCTCTTCCTTTCCGTCACCCGGCGTCGGAGTACCCTTCCTGCTATCCGGAGGCTCACGTTCCGCCACTTTCTTCCCTGGCTTTTTAGTCTCAGAGGAGGCCTTCCGTTCTTCTCGTTCTACGGCCGCTGGCCCCTTTCGGGCCCGCGCCGTCTTCGATTTCCTCCTCTGTCCAAATGTGTGATGATCCCTCCGCCTCTTATCCGGGCTGTCGCTGCTGGTTGACAAGTCCCTTCTTCAACGATACTCGTAGCGGGTCTCCTCGTCACTCTCTTCAGAGAACGTGGAGGAGGCATCCCGACGTCCTCTCCTCCCATGTCCTCCGCTCGAATCCGTTCGGCCACGACTTTTCCTACGCAGGCCATCCGCCGGCCCTCGGGAATCCCGTCGTTCCCGCCTTCGGCCTCGAATAAACTCCTCCGTCTCCTCCAATTCTGCCCCTATCCGCATCAGGTCGCGGAACGACGCTATCTCGCTCGGACGAAACCGTCGGAGCAAGTCCGCTCTCAGGTTGGCCACCGTGGCATCCACCTGTTCCCGATTGGTCATCCTTGGACGAACGTGGACCATGAGGAGTTGCAAGGCCTCCACGAAGTCCGCCATCGGCTCTTCTGATCCTTGCATCCTCTGACGGATCTCTCTTCTCAGCCGGTACTGGTAATTTGGGCCGCAATGGCGTTCTCTAAACGCTTCCGTGAAGTCGGCCCATTCCCTCCCGGTCCCGCTTGTCTCCCGGTCCTGCGCGGAGCTGCCCTCTCGGGCTTCAAACGCGTCCGCCGGACCGTCTCCGCCAGCTCCCATAGCTGATCGTCGAGGGGTTCTTCCACCATCACTCTGGCAGGGCCCCCCTCCGCCCGCGGCCCAGCTGTCGTCTCGGCGGCCGTCGCGTCGGCGCGCATATTTCCCTCTTGCTGGCCTGCCCTCCGGCCATCACCGGGAGGCAGGTCTTCCTCCCCTCACTCTTCATGGTTCCCGAATCGCTGACGTACGGCATGCCTCAGCACTCGTAGGCGCTGCACCCCTTCGGTCCCTTCCGGATTCTACCCCAGGCCCTCCAATAGGGCCTGCAAGTCTTCCTCCGCCAGGCCAACTGCCCATGTCAGGACCGCTGTTTCGTTGGCAAATTCGGGTAACATGCTTTTGCTATTCTGGGAGGGTACTCGCAATCGGTTTTCGCGCGCGTACTTTTCCCCTAGCAACGGCGGTTATTGAAATCCGATTGTTTTCCTAGGCACACTATCTAGCGGTTAACCCCTTCGCCTGTTTGTGTTGATTTCGGCCGACTGTGAATTCCTCAGCACTCCTGCCGGCCGTTTTTAGCCGTCCTTCGGCTGCCCTCAACAACAAACACGACCTTCCCGAACGTTCCTCTAATCTCGGGCCCCACGTTGGGCGCCAAATTTGTGACATACGCCGGCCAACGGCGTAGCCGACAAATAATTTACGGCCACTCCCAACGTGCTGAAACCCGGAAAACTATCCGAGATCCGAATTAGATCGGATTGTTGGGCGCCAGATGCGGCTTTCCCGCACCACGTTCGTCCTATGGCCGCTTCCACGCGATCTCCAGCCTGCTCAGCCTCAACTAGCTGAAATGATAGAGGGGAACGTAGGGGCGACGAGAATCGAACGGTTCGGGGTACGCCAATGAAAATGCCGGTCAAAGTTACAATATCCGTTTATTCAAAATAAAGGAGAGTGGAGCCGGTACGGATCGACGTGTACAATAACTTCTGACGGCGAGCGCGGCCCTTCGTAAGGGCTGCAGGGTTAACCGTTCCCCACCGTCCCTAGCTTGCCCTATCACGAGGCGCGTCTTCCTGTCACGCGGTCGCGATCCTTCCAAGCTCGGTGGGCGAACCTCTCTCCTAGCGGAGATCTTCGCAGGTCAGCGTCCCGAACGCCTGGACCACCGATCTCCGCCCGGGATACGCGGAGGTAACTATCCCGGCCCTTCTCCGAGGGGAATCCGAGTATTAAGAAGTGCCGCTCCCGGCGGTACTTACCGGTGTAGCGGCTTAATCCAAAAATCCGAAAAAAACGATCCAGAGAAATCCAAGGGGCCGGTTCTGTGGGAGAGGTCGTCAGCCTCCGCTGGCGATCCTTTTCGCTCTTCCGTTCACTCCTCACTCCGCACTCCGTCGCCCTTTTCCTCTATTCCACTCCACAAAATCTAATCACGTCCCAAAACACAGCCGCGTCGTCCACCAGAGATCTACAAGCAAGCCGAGTCGTCCACAAAAAAACCCAAAATCCACCACACTATCCCCGCAATCGTCCGTTCTGAATTCGCCACGTGCAAGTCGGTCGATTACCGGAAAGAGATTAACTTCGGCAAATCCGAAGATTGCCGATCCCTATTGTTGCCGATTTGCCGAATTTAGCCAAAGGAATTCCTGCCTCACGGAAATTCCTGGCCCCCCTCGTCCTCTCTCGTCCAGCGGGTGGACCAAAACAAAAACACCCCCCTCCCGCGGTACCTTGCCGTCCGGGCCGCTCGTCGGGACGATCAGGTGTCCAGCGGACGGTTAGCGGGAAGCGGGCTGTCGGTGGCATCATCGGTGTAGGGTATTAGCCCTCGTGCCTCGCCTTCCGATCTGCCCCGCCGCCACCGCAGCTGAACCCCCTCCCCACCTGATCGCGTGACCGTTCGACGCGGACCCGCGAGTTATATCCCTTAATGTAACGTGGCGCGCCCAAGCCAGGCGCATGATGCCACGTTACAATGTGTGTTGTTTGTATCCTCATCACCATCGAGCTCTGCTAATACTTCAGCAGCCTCATCGGCATCTACCGCTACATACACACCGTTCCTGAAAACCCCTAGTATCGGTTCTTCCGCATTGCCCTGCTCCTGCTCCGGTAGCTGGGCACCCAGTACAATAGGCTTTTAGATGTCGTTGTGTATTTCAGCCGCGAGCGAATCTACAATTTTTTGTACTTTTTTTATTTTCACACGAATAAATTTTTAGCGATTTCTGTAATTTATCATTATTACCTGGGTCGTGCTCGTTAGAATCGTTGGAAACGGTGGAGCGATCGTCGACATCATCCTGGTCGTCGTCGTCTTCGCTGGCGTCTGACGTTATAGCCATGAATGCATCTGTAAAAATTTATGAATAGCACAACACATTTTTTTCTTTTTTTTTTTTCCGACGCTGTATGACACATACCCCATACACCGTAATGCATTTCTTCTTCTTCTACTGTTTCTTCTTCTTCTTCTTCTTTAACTGTTCATGTGTTCAGCGTTGTCGATGGTCCTGGCACTTTTTTTAAATAAGAACGTTTATTATCCGTAAACTTTTTTTTTTAAAGTATATGCTTTACCGTTAGCGTGCTGCATCATCATCGATGTGCTGGTACTTGGCTCTGGGCAAACCACCTCTACACGATTGAGGGACCCTAAAAGCAACCCATCCTGCTCCTCCTCGGGTGCGTCGTCGTTGTGAAATCGCGTCAATTCTTGTAAAATTTATATAGTTTTAAAATGTAGTTTATTTAAGCAATATTACCGATAAGTAGAAATACATACCTTCGTGGCACGCATGATCGGCTATAATAGCCCTGGTGATACGGTTAGCGCGCACTCCCCGTTTGTTAATACACGCTACGGCTAACGAGAGTATGAACAGATCGTTTCTGAAATACCCTCTCTCGTGACCCCTGGCTAGCACGCGTAGAGTACAATGGGAAAATACAGTTTTTAATCTAAGCGTTAACGTGCGTAAACCAAAATATCTTAATTCTCTGCACCACACAAGCAAGAATAATCTCGCGTTTATAGGCGTTACAATCGTTTATAGGCGTCAAAGTCGCCAATACATTCGCGAATATTCGTTACAGATGACATTTTTTTTAAACTGCGGATTGCTGTAGGTGATCAGTCTGTCTACCGGGACGTCGTGATACGAACTAAAGCAGGGTACATCTAGCCCGCGGCCGTCTTACAGTCGTTGCGATATTAATGTCAAAATCAGTGGACTCTGCCTTAAAACATGGCTATGCAAAACAGTTGATTCAGCGAAAAAAAAATCACGATTCTCTTATGGCAGCGTTTTCCGTCAAAAACCGGGTAAAATCGGGTAAACCGTTTCAATCGTAACAAACAGACAAATATATATATACAGAGTTTATAGATCGTTCACTGATCCCGAAATACCGTGTATCCATAATACGTGTAAAACAGTATAGAGGTGTTGCATCGGTAGTTGCAGCGATCTGCTGACGCACACCGTTCCAGCCTGCATCACCATCTCTCTCCATCGCGATGTAAGGGTCGGAGACGCGTATCATGTTACTCTATTTTACAATCCGTAGCTACCAGAAGATCGCACCAATCTTTTACACTATCGAACTCATCGATATCGCCACCTATGAGTTGCACGGCGATATCCTTTCCGATGCGACCATCTTGCAGCAGTGTCTCGCAACTCTCATCGCGAAAAATTGCCATACACCGTACGTGTAGAATGTTGCGTCGGGATGCTGTTCGCGTGTCCATTGCATAGTACCCCAAATTGTTCGATTCCTCCGCGTGCTCTCCTTCCTCATCGTGGCTTGTATAGACATCCCACGTGTCGTCGAGTGCTTCCAGGTACGCGTAAAGGCCGCTGGGCATGCTGACCACGCTCGTTCGACATTCCTTATATTTCAGGTATGGTATACCATCCCGTGTCGCCAGGGTAACGCACCCTATAAACTCAGTCAGACTGCAGCGTTTCTCCAGAGTGTGTAGCGGTGTCACGTAGGCCCGCATAGCCCTCAAACACCATAGGGTGACGCAGCTTTCACGTAATTTCTCGAGGTGATTGAATGCCGCCAACCACGCCTGCGATTCCACACGCATAGGTGCGTGGCGCGGTAACTCCTCCGATGTAGGCTGTTCGCATGTGCTCCGTAGCATCGCTAGGGCTGATCTGGTCATCAGGCGTCGATATGTGATGCGGCATGTGGGGCTACCATCGTCGGACATACGCCACTCGTCTTTTACCTGCCCTTGCGGCAGATCATGTCGGGGTTATCACCGTATAGCTCATCAGCGTCGAGGGCTCCCGGTTTCGACATGTATATCGATACTAGCGGTACACCCGTTAAATGACCTAATCGCAGCCATCCTCGTATGGTCTCTTCCTCTGGATATTGTTCGGGGTTTGCGTAGCAGTAGAGGGCTCGTGTCTTCACCCTTTGTATATGCCTATGCCGCAAAAATTCCTCGCCGTCGCAGTGCGCCATTTCTTCTTCGTACAGTTTTATAAATTTCTTTGTGCAGTGTACCTCTGTAGCGGTTCTACTGACTTTCTCGGGCTGTACATCAGCGGATGCTCGCGCGTGCCGCTGTATCAAGTTAACGCTGATGTAGATGCACGCGGGAGTGACTCACTCGCTATAGGGTATCAGTATCTAGTCATCTCAGATACATCCTACAGTATCAGCAGAATACTCTGTCAAGGCCATGTACTCTTTGTCCGCTGTATCCTATAAAAACAGTGTGTGGCGGAGGCTGTGGTGGTGGGGGTATATGTTCAATGATATTTCGATTATCCGTTTTTTAGATACCGCCTTAGGCAGTACTGCTCAGACACCCGCACGGATCGTATACTAACGCTTCCTATAATCATCATGTACAAGAGGCAAGTACAACTGTCCACTGTGTATGGGTTAAACCGCTCGTTTTCGAAACAAATAATTACCGGCTTCTCTTTAAATCGATCGGGAAGCTTGTCGCCTGTAATACGCCTCGTTAATCAAGATTATTCCAGTGTGGAGTTTGAACCTAACGAGTGGGGTATCGTCGCCGAACACTGCCCCGTCATCGACAGGTTCTTCGTCGCCGAGGGCAACATCAAGGAGGTACCTGAGGATTTTAACACACCTATTTTCACGCCCGCTCACGAAATAATCTTCACGTACTCATATGGCGAGCGGGCCATTATTTTCAAACCATCGGTGCCGCTATCTACGAGTAACGACGACTCGGGCATTAAAAGAGCTAGAGCGTACACACCCATGGTCTTAATGAAGAGGGTGTTGTACCTCAATGAGTCAATGAGTCTTGCGTTGCGTGACCGTCCAAATAAACAGACTACGCAAGATCACCGACAGCGCTAACAGTTGCAAAGACACGCTGATTGCGGAGCTCGATCGCCGCGGGGATGACGCCTCCAGAGACAACATATTGGACGATCTTCGGCTACGACATATATTTAAAAAAACCTATTTTTTCTTTTTTTTTTGTTTCCTTCACCTCCATCTCCCCACATCTTGTCATTAATGGTAACGGGCGGCAGGAAATAAAACATTAAGCGTATTCCTCTATACAGGGCTCAGGCTAATCATCGAAAATGTATCACACCAGACAGCTTTGTAATATATTGTTACGATTGCTAAATCCGGAAAATCAAGCAATCGTAAATGAAGTTTGTAATATAAGGGATGATTCGTTGGTTCGGTCTACTTTTACAGCACGTCCACGTGTTAATACAAGGCCTAACGAATTTTATGAATTGAAGTTGTACTAATTTCTCAAGATATGTCTCCGCGGATCTGGAAATATTCTATTTTTAAGTGATTCTTCAGTAGGTAAATCTTTTGGTAAACTTGAAAATTCTATAGGAATCAATTTCCACGGTAAGTATTGAATAGAATTGTTTTGTTC
>NW_014332803.1:33292-54136 GCF_000341935.2 Cephus cinctus
TACTTGGTATACTTTGACTTCACTCACGACACACTCGACAACTCTGATGTTGCTCTCTTAAACTCTTTCTAAACAACGCCAAATGCTACTTCTGGCTCCCTTTTTATGGCAGTAAAACTACTTCCGATTGGTCAATGTGACTCCCCTTCTTCAAAATTCCTAATATATCGATTGATAGCTAACCCTTTTCCGATAATCAATATACCAAGTCGTACTCCGTTATTTGAATCTCCTTGAATGTCATCCGCGAAGATTCAGGCCTATCCGTTTATTTATCATAGTTCAATATTAACAAGGTAAAATACAATATTTAATATTGTTAGTGTAACGTTAATAATATGTTACATTAATGATTATATGATTAAATGATTATAATGTGTAGAAGAAATTAATGTGTTTTGCCATTGATAGTTATAAGGAGTGGAACGTAACAATATATAGCGTTTCTTATAAAAACACTGTGTTCTACTTCACCATGGTACACTTACCTCCTTAGGATAATTAAAAATTACCGACCGTGGTACGCCCCCTGGGGGAGATGCAACGCTGCAGCTGGGGGTTTCGGGCCTTAGGACCAGGGCTGTGTGGTGGGGGATCCACCACAGTGTCGCAGGGGGAGGGGAGAGCTGGTCACATAGACGAGGGGGTGGCGCCATAGTACAGTGCGGGGGACCGGAGCGCGGTGCACTCTATGACTCATTAGAATAGTGGTGGGGGTTTGTTGTGACGGCCAGGAGTGGCGTGTATCTACTAATGTTTATCATTGTCTTCTTCATACGTCATTGATTATTTACTTCTAGGTAATTACTTTTGGTGCGGCACGATGTACAAGTCTCAACTGGCAACATTCAGGCTATGGATAACACCAAAATTCTGAATGTTTCTTCAGCCAAAAAAGAAGTCAAGGTTGATAAACATGATGTACATGTTTATGATGAGATGGATAATCTGAGAGTACAACAAAAATATAATCTGGATGAAACACCTTCTTCATTCTCTTCTACTTCCGATGTTCTTAATGAATTTTTTGAGTTCGCTTGGTCAATGCCAAACAGCCTCAATAAATTCTCAGAACAGACAATAGAGTATATTGCAGGATTCGTTGGTCGTAAGTTACGTACAAAGATTAAGTGTCCAGAATGTTTAACACTAAACCTAACGACATATTATATATACTTATTTCTACCGATGGCTGTCAAATGACCGCTTTTGAAATAAACATTATAGTCTTTTCCAGTTGATTGTAATTAATACAGATTTTGGCATAGTCGTGCAGTAAGTTCAAGAAAAATAAAAACCTGGAATTTAACAATTTTGATTAAAGTCTCAAAAGCGGTCATTTGACCGCTCTGGTAGGTTTAGTGTTAAGCGCCTGTGAATCGGTAGCTGCTCCCAATGATATGTTAAATCGTCATAACCGAATTGCCCTGATACTATCAAAGAGTAGAGGTGGTTTAACAATTCCGTCCCTAAGTATCATCACAATCTGTACCGTTGCAGAGAAATTTTTTCGTAGGGCATGTAACGCAAATATGGGCAAGCCCCCGGTTGAATCTAACTTTCCGGCGGTCATCGCTTCAGCTATGTTTCACGATCTGCTTTTGTCAAAGTGTGATCTATTTCCTGAATTAGAAGGACATGTTACTGACATGTTTGTGGTACAAGAATTTTCACAACATGTACATAAGCTAATTAAAACGATTCTTGCAACGTACATTGAGCTTCGTCTTTACGCATTGACAAAAAATCATGCACTTTCTGTGACTGGTACAAATGTTCGCCATTTTCTGAACCGGCAGATCATTTGGGCTAATCAATAACTGCCTGTGATTTCACTTGCTGTGATATTGTTACCAAAGATAGTTATTTTAAGAATATTTCTATGTACTACTTTTGTCAATTATTAGTCTAAATTTTTCTATCAATAATATTGAGGTAGGTGTTCATATGAAAGCTGTGATAGTTCAAATGTTTCTATTTTTTTTTTATCAAACCATTATATATGTATGCAATAATTAAGAAAGTACCTTGCGTACATACCCTACTTTGCCTACTTATTATTTGATACCTTCAATATTCAACAGATTGAACATCAAAAAGCATCGCACTACATTAGGGTTGTGGGACAGACGAACAACAGCAATACCGAGATGCTCCTAGGAACGAAGTAAAAAGATCTATATCTAATCTACTCAATTGTATATAAGTAATCAATTTCAGTTTCATTAGCTGCTATTAACTTTTGAAATAATAACCAATATTTTCTATACCTCATAATTTTATTACATATCATCTTCAAATTCTATAAATTGCATGTGCATATAGTTTACACATTTTATTTACACAATTGATTACAATTCCACATTTTCTAAGAAGTTCATTTACAAATAGTAAGATATATATGTTGTAATATTATTATTCATTACCATAAAAGGCAATATTACAATATATAAAATAATAAAATGCAACATTCAAGTTTCTCCACAAACTGTATATGTACCGTTTTATTATTTGCATTAATTCCGTATATAAACGATCCGTGGTTTCCTACTACTTTACTCCATCCTTTTATTAAATATGCTGCGACCTACGTAGTACCGTGCCTGACTGCCAGGCGTCGCAGTAGTCGAATCCAAGCTTCTAATCATGGAGACTAGCAGAGATGAGTCGGGAGATGTACAACGCTTCGGTTTTAGGCGATACCAAAAGCATGGCGCTAAATCGTAGCGGCGAGTCCGGGAGTAGGATTTCGGGATCATCGCCTCTGTCGATGTTACAGATTTCGCGTAGCCGCCCGGGTCATGATCATCGTTCCAGTCGGTATTGCAGTCAGCGAAAATGAATAAATTGCTCGGTGGTGGGGAAAAAGTTGCCGCCCCTCACAAACCGTTCTTGACAAACAGTCGGGGCAGCAAGGTCTTCAGTCCAACCGAACCCTAAACATTTGTATGGACGTAATGCGTAAACAAATGTGTATATTCAAACAAATTTCAGTTATAAAAAATGCATAGAAATATTGGTTTTCACTCTTTACCTCTTATCATGCCGAAAATGAACATTAAAAAATGAATGGCGAAATTCGTTGGTAAATGAAACGACCGAGAACAGTTCAAAGAGAAATTTTGAAATATCATAGATAAATATCTATAATAAATTTAATTTAGTATTAAACGAGCATCGTAGCTGAGTCAATAACCTGTCAAGGTTCCTCTCTTTGAACTTTTCTAGGCTGCCCAAAGTTTATTTTATTCTCTTTTGTTCGCCCACGTGGAAAAGGGTGGCGCGAAAGTTCTTAACTGGAGTGCATCTTCATATTATTCTGCTTATATGTAATAAATATATGTTGAATAAACGATGAAATTGTAGAAATACAACTTCCGAAAAAAGTAAACCAAACAGATGTTTCTGGCGTCTGGCTAGTGCACCCGGTTTCGAATCAGGAGGTCTATGGTTCGAGACCCCTTTATGGAGAGCATTTTTTTTACAAAAAAAAAATATGCTTTTGCAAATGGGATTAACAGATTAAAGAGTATATCCAATTAATTTATTTATCTTATTACAATAAAGGCATAACAACGACAATCTGCGGGCTTCCACATCACCCAAGAGGTGCCGCAGTCGATGCGTTCCCATTATTTAACGTAGCGAGTCCCCAGTAGGCCTATACTACGATAAACGAATGGCAATAGGATGTCAAAAGGTTTCGATTGGAAAATCTTAATAATATAAGTTCTGCACTCAAATATAAAGTTTCTTCATTGAAGATGATTACGACAATTATATTACCTATATTTCAAACACACATGACGCGTGTAAATATCTAAACGTAAGAGGAATTAAGAAAAGGACAATTGGGAAGAATAGTATATCGAAAGAAAAAAGTTTTTTTTTTAACAATTTGACATCGGTAAGATTTTCTGTGACAAGCTAATTAGCTCACATGAGCTAATGAAACATACAAAATAATTACTCGTTCATTTTTATTTTATCCACTATAATTTTTAATGATCAGCTTGCACATAGAAAACACTGTTACATTCCCCTTTAAGAAATATATTGTTGATTGTTTGGCCAAGTGCACGAATTGAGAATTGTATTATCTTACAGTTCATTTTGTCTTGAAAAACAATTTGTGCACTTGTTTTCTGGAGGCACCACGGGAAGGCAATCAATTTCACCCCCCATTAGCTCCTAAAGCCTCCGACGTTAAATCAGGACGCTTTTGAGAATGCAGGATTCACAAAAGCGCAGCTGAAGGAGCTATCACTAGTTAAAGCGGAAAGACTATCGAAGCGCAGCTGCAAGAGCCTCTGACTACGCACGGGACACCTTTAACAATTCGAAATGATTCGTCAACGTGCAGCTCCAGGAGCCTCCGATTGTAGACAGGCGCAACTTCGATAATCAACAGTGAAATAATTTCAACATAAGAAGTTTGTAACGCATTTACTATATTGAAACGCAGCTTGTGCAGCCTCTGACCACAAGCGGGCGCAGCCTTGATAACACAAAGAGATCGATAAAAGTGCAGCTCAAAGAGCCTCCGATTGCAGTCAGGCGCGATTTCAACAGTATACATTCAAACGAATTTACAAACCCTTCAGATTTTTCAATTTCTGATGCTGATTGTGTTGCGCTTGAGCCGCGTGACTTGTTTGCGCCGCTGCGCGATTATTATATTTTGTCCGAGCAAAAACTTTGACTCTGACTAAGAACTGCAAATGCTGCATTCGATGATCTTTGCAGGGATGACTTTCATCGTACCACTCCGGAAACGTCGAGGTTGTAGCAAGTACAATATCGTCCGTCAGTTTCCGTAAAAGATCTCTGGACTGCCAGTATTTTTTCCAAAGCTCTGAGTAAGCTTTCAGCTGAGCTTCCACAATTTGAGCGAAGCTTTCAGTCGGCCGCTTCAGCTTCGTTACTTTTGGGGCATCAATATCGATGTGCTCGTATTCTCGAAACTCGATATACATTTCCTCTGGCGAAGAGTCATCCATCGGAGTCTTCAGAATATCGGCACAACAACGGTCGCAAGGATTTCTTTTCATATTGCGATAGCCAATATAGCCAGCGAAAAATGCAATTGCATTTTTCTCGTACAGTCCCAAATTCTTTTCAGCGATATCTTTGCACGGCGGTGCATCACCGTAGCTTTAGATAATTTCCGAAGCGGTGGGAACATCGGTGTTTGGGTCGTCTTCCTCATGACCAACGGGATCGATCGTTAGATCATCCGTTTTCTCAAATGCCAGTGTTACGATACTGGTCGAATTGAGAAGAGCTGGAGTCTCAGGACACTGTACGTTGCCTATGTCGGTTGTATCAATATATTCGGTTGAGAGGATATGCCTAATGGTCAATCTTACCATTCTCGCCGTTGGATTTGAATTAAAACCCCCACGTCTTCTTAATTTTGAGAAAAAGTGCTCCACCGAATCCTGGTTGCAAAGCGCTGCTGCTCACTCGAATTCCGCATGCTCTTCTTTGATCGAGTGGTAAGTCATTAAAATGGCCTTCACTGTCATCGGCAGACCTATCAAGCATGGAATTTTCTTCGACGGTACCACGCTCCAATTGGAAGCCCAGTCGATGAATCCAATTAGCGTTTGCTCAATGTTTGGATTCCTATTCGATAGAGGCCTTTTCGCTGGATTTTGGGAGAACAATCGGTATGCATTGCAAGCATCGATAATAATGTTCATCCGCTCAGCAAATGCTGCAGATTCTCTCCAAGTCTTGCTTGTCAATCCATGAGGATCGTGGCCCGCAGTCATTATTGCCGCGGCATACGTGTGGCTGAGCATTTGAAAAGCTCGCTTTACGTTCATCGCTTCGAAGTATGTTGGCTTTATATGTGTTGGCGTAATATGCGACAGCACCTGGACGTGGTGTTCATGCAGTCGTAATTATACGTATCTTCGAAGTCCGCGTAGGCAACAATAATTTTTCCTTCGCAATACAGCATCTTATAAGACCTGAGTGTGCTGAGCAAGCGCTTTATCAAATGAGGGAAGTCAAATGACGCGAAGTACTCTCGTCCTGCGTAATGGAAAGGTGGAGTTGCCAAATCGGTCACGCCAAGTATCGATGAATAGAGCGATTGATTAGATGATCCTTGATCACACGTTGTCAGGACAACGTTCGCTCCGACTCCATCAAGTCTAGCTAGGCATTGCTTGAGAAGATCATGCATGTCTGTCGCCTGCATTCCATTTCCTGTCAAGAAGTAAGCAATGAGTTGTCGCCATGGATTTCTTGCATTTAAGCTATCCAAGCAGAACACGAACACGAAGCGAGCTCGCTCGCTGCGACGGCCGAGCGAACCAAGATCCACGAGTCCTTCAATGAAATCGTACTTCACCGAATATTCTTCGAACTTCTTTATTGAAATCTCGTCCCATTTGAGGCAGCAGATTCTTTCTGCAGGCGGCAACTGTTCCAGGTTTATCTTTAATTTGTCGAAGATATCGGGACAAAATCCAGGGTTTATATCAATCTCCGATATCCACGATCGTACGGTATTCGCGGAGGGGAAATTGCACCCTGCTTTTTGCAACCGTTTATACGCTGTTGCAGAATAATAAAAAAGCTGTTTTGATAAATCTTTTTCATCATCTGCATACGGGGCGTTCTTACGGTGCAACTGCAGTTTCACCATCGCTCGTGCTGCGGGCTCCGTACAATTCCTCTCATCTAGAAATTTATCTACCGTTTTCTTCTCGCATTTTTTTACTAAAATTGCGTTACGGTTTAAAGCTCGTTTTAGCCGTACGTTCAGTAGCCTGAGCCGTTTGCGGTACTGCGCAAGTTGTAGCACTAAAGCGGCATTCGAGCGATCTAAATTTCGATTATTCCGCTTTTGTTTAACTGTCATTTGTGTATTTGCTATTGACGTTTTTGCGAAATTCGGCTCGATAGCAGTCCAAGTTATCGATTCATCATCTGACTCTACAAATGACAGTTGTGCACGGCTATTATATGTGCGCGTCGTCGACGTCATCTGCGTATTAAAAGACAAGTCCATTTCTTCTACGTCTACTGACTCCTTCGGTTGATTTAGAGGTTGTTATCGCAACACTGATCGAATCTTCGGAATCTTTAAGCGGCTCACGTTGCTCTACCTGTACGCTAGAAGATGAAAGCATCGGACGTGTACTTACCATGTCACTCGGACCTGCTACATCACCGCGCTGAACTTCCTCGGATGCAAAAAAAGGCACAGGAACAACGTCGTATCTTAGTTTGCCATTTGCATGGAAGTCGCTCGGTCGAAAATGTGAGGCGCACAAGCCTGCATTACGCAGAGAGGCGGCGGACCAATTCTTCAATTGGGGATTGGCTGTAATCGATTTAACAAATAAACATTACTATTTGATATAGCTACACATACGCTGAAACGACTAAGAAAGACTCAAGTACAAACTTTGAGCCTCTCTCGATCGTTTCAAATTCTTTTACTTCCAACAAATAAACATTACTATTTGCATGGAAGTCGCTCGGTCGAAAATGTGAGGCGCACAAGCCTGCATTACGCAGAGAGGCGGCGGACCAATTCTTCAATTGGGGATTGGCTGTAATCGATTTAACAAATAAACATTACTATTTGATATAGCTACACATACGCTGAAACGACTAAGAAAGACTCAAGTACAAACTTTGAGCCTCTCTCGATCGTTTCAAATTCTTTTACTTCCTCAAAGAGGAATCTTTATTTTCATGAGAAAAAAATTTTAAACATGATAAAAGATTGTCTAATCAATTTGAAAGGGAGAATAATTTCGAAAACAATTCCCAACCTTTCAAGGAAGATGGGAAAATAATCAGAGAAACTAGTGATTTCATAAGAATCATCGCCAAAACAACGAAAAGATATGAACATTAGCGGTGTCCCAGAGAGAAGATAGGGAAAGAGTAACGAAGCGAGAGCGTCTCACTCAAAACAATCGGCTCTCTCGCTTCCACCAATACCTTGTCCACCGTCAAGGAGTTTGTGCCGATACAAACTATGAATTGAAGGAAGACGCTCGTATACGCAGGGTGCAAGCGCGTGAGCGAGATGCTCTTATGCGTGTTTCAGGGACTTGCTGCGCTACCACTAACAACGAGTGAGAGGGTCTTATAAGGAACCGTCGCTAGGACTGAGAGAGACGCTCTTATACGGGACTTCTCCGACTCGTGACAGACGTTTCCCGGACCAGGGGAAAAGGCTACTTCTTCCCTGAACTTCTCTCTATCTTATGTATGCATATATGTGTTGTAACAAAAATGTTACAATAAACTCCTCCCCGTCTCCTGGCTCGGGGTCCCATAGGCCTCGAGTATAGCGTCTTAGAGTTAAGTATTGTTAATTGCGTTTATTTAGTGTTTTAGGCTTCGTGTATTTAGAGTTAAGACCCCCTCCCTGCACCCTTCCCTCCCTGTCACCCTTCCCCGTAGGGTACTGGCTCGGGGACCATCTTCGAGGACCCACAGCCAACACCAGCAGGAAGGACATCAACGTGGACCTGCCACGAGGGAACAGCATCCCTGAATGGACCGCGAGAGCGGCTACGTCGCCGAGGCAGCGGAAGGCAGGGATGGCATGGGTAGGAGGACCAACAGATGATCGAGACTCCTGTGGGATGATGCCCGCCAGCCCGCCATCATCGCCACAGTGATGAAGCCCCGGTGCAGTCCCGTCACACGGGCAGGAAAACGTCCCGTGTGACAGCGGCGGAGCCCTCTCCCTCCGAGACCGCAGACGTGCCCGGGAGGATTGTGACAGGCCTGGAGGCCGCCATATTGACCGGCGCGCGCAGCCAGAACGCGCGCCGGCAAAGCCAGCGCCGTGCAGCCGCCATGAGGCCCTGGAAGGCCCGGCGGACGACCAAATTCGAAAAGGACCAATGCCCTGCCATGCCGGAACTGCCGACCAATGCCAAAGCGCGTAGCCCTCTCAGCTGGGCAGACCCACCAATCCCCGAGGCCCTGGAGGCCTGTGACGGAAACAACGAGGACCGGAAACACCGAAGAGATCTTCACTTCGAGCCAGGCCGTTAACGAAATAGCGAGTAGCGATTGTGTGCGAGAATAGTGGTTTCTTTTTGTATTTGAGATTGCGAGTGATAGTGAGATTGCCCGATAGTTTCTTTTTGGATTATAGTGTGACGAGCGAATTGAGTGAGTAACTTTGAGTGATTGAGCATTCCCTATTAGCCATCCCTTCCCTATCACCCCCTTAGAGGTAGCATTGTAGATTTTGTAAGTCCCTTCAGGACACCGCGAGTCGACCCACGTGGTCCGACATCCTTCTAGCTATTATTGTACTTGCGACGGGCCTTCCGCCCACCAACTCGAGGCCCGTGGTATATTGCGTGCGTCCCATTTTATTTTGCGCCCCTTTTTGGGAAAACCCCCGTGCCCTCTCCCTTCCCTTTTCCCCTTTTGCGTTCAAACCGAGGTAATTTAGTAAGAAGCCATTTTGCGTTCGGGAACCTTCTTCCCTGAGACACCCTCACCTCTTCCCCTGCTAGCCGTGCCATTTCAAGTTTGTGTAAATATTCGAGGACCTTCTGAGGTCACTCGACGGTGCTACGCCGAACAAGTAGCTGGCGCCCAGTTGTTGTTTTCTCCCTCCTGTCCCTCCTGCCCCCTTGCCAATACCCTACTCCCTCGTCCCCTGAGTCCCCTCACCCACTAGCCCGTTTAAAGGTCCCTTACGACAACGCGTGCTCCTGCGTGAGCCCCGCGTGTTACTGCTTTGATTTCGTGCCTAGTTTAGTTTTGCGTATTTCGAGTGACACCATTTGCTAGTGTCGTATTTTTGGATTTCTGTTATTTTCTGTTTCTTTTGTACCCCGACATTTGCTTTATCAATTACATCTTCTTTTCTTTCTTATTCTAGACCGTGTCCCCTTTCTTCAGTCCCCTACCCCCTCTCCCCTAGTATTGCGATAGCTGCATTTGCGAGACCCTGGGCCCTTTTTTGAGGCCCAGTCCGTCACAAATTTTGGCGCCCAACGTGGGGCCCGATAATATCAGAAGTAGATTCACCCTCCTTCTGAGGTCCCCTCCCCCTAAGTGCTCACCTCGGTACCCCTCCTCTAACCCCCTACCTTTCGGACGATAAAATGACGGACCCTAGGTTTCTAGTTTCTGTTTGAGTATCTTTTTCGTTTCTATTCTTTTCTTTGTATTGGCATTTTCATTATTAATTATATTCTTTCTATTCTACATCGTGTCCCCTTTCTTCGATTCCCTCCCCCTCTCCCGTAGTTTTGAGATAGCTGCATTTGCGAGACCCTTGGCCCTTTTTCGAGGCCCAGTACGTCACAGTGTATAAACATTCAAAAGTTTAATAATTAAATTTTTTTTGAAGTTGGTATTGTGCAAACGCAGAATGTGGTTCGGTCTGTCCGGGTTTTATCGCCGGAGACGATCTAATGTTTTCGATTCTAATGTTTTTGTATAAATTATTTTGAATTAATTTATATGATTTTTATTTATTATTCTTAAACTTAAAAAATGATTCGTTAGTAATTTATTCGCATTTTCCCTTTCAGGTTTTTACATATTTCGTTTCCAACATTTTCAATCTCTTTTTATTAAGGCTGCCAATTATATTACATCTCAATTTAGTACTAATAAACTATAAAATAAAAAATTGAACTGTATAACAATTTACCTGTATATTGTACCCAAACATTATGTCGAGGATCGTCGGCCTGCGGAAAACGAAAAAGATGCGATCCAGTTGATATTCGCCCATTCGTACAACCTTTATATGCACAACGATCGTAAATGCGCTCCTTTTTATCCATTACTGTTCAATTTTTCACTAAATCACTTCTTAATAATTAAGAAATTAATTAAACCCGTCCAATATCTCGGTCTAGCGAGATCACGTACTGGCCACTTCAACACAACAGTCTAGGAATCTGACGGATCGAGTCTGAACGGGCGTCTGCAACAATGTTGCTAACTATCGCGCGACTAGCAATACACATTGGGGCCTGCAGCGTCAGATCGTCCGCAGTCCCAGAGGCAGCAGCATCATGGTAAGTAGCTCTGAAATAATTATAAGGAAACAAGACGCAACACGTCTCTTGTTTATTTTATTACTATGAACGATATTGCGAGAGAGAATATTGTGAAATAATAGAAAATGATTTTCCTTTTCAGTCTAATTCATCATTAGAAGAAGAGATCCAACTGCTGAAAGCAGTTCTTGTTACTGACCAGTCGTATGTATTTATATCGGTTACTGAAAATCATTTAAGAACAGTAGCCAATAATATTAATATATTTTATGGTTATAGCACTGCTATGGAGCTCGTTAATGATCCGGGACCAGCACTAACTCCGCCGCTGCCACCTCCGCCGCCAACACCTCCGCCACTGACTCCTACATCGCCACCACCGACAACAACTGGTATGTATCGATAAGTTCATAATTATTCATATTCTAGTTGTATATTTTTTTCTTAATTTTTTAAAGGTAAGACGAAAAAAAATTGGCGCTGGAGGAAGCGAAGGGGGGGCCAGCAGCAGCAACAGCAACAGCAACAGCAGCAGCAGCAGCAGTAGCAGCAGCAACAACATCAGCAGAGGCGTGGGCGGGCGCCTCAGGGGGAGAGGACCCGCAGCCGCTCTCCTCGCCGCCCACGGCAAGAGGAAGTCACCCCTCATGAGCGAGCCTTCCAAATTTTAATTGAGACTGTCCTCCAAAAAATGTCGAGGGAGCACAAATAAATTGAAAGTCAAGAACTACATGAGTGACTTTTTATTTTCTTCTGACAATGTTAGTAAATAAAAATTGTAAGAAAAAAATGCCAAAATGATCGAGAAAGGCTTCAAGTTCTTTGGCAGCTTTTCTCGATCGTTTCGGCGTTTTGTGTGCCTCTTCGGAGTTCAGACAGTGCGGGTTCGATCCCGATGACAACCTTTTTTTAAAAATATTTTATATAAGCTTGAAATAAACTTTGGGCAACCTAGAAAAGTTAAAAGAGAGGAACCTTAAAAAATAGTATAGGCCGATCGTAGTATAGGGCTACTGGGGACCCGCTACGTTAAATAATGGGAACTCATCGACTGCGGCACCTCTTGGGTGATGTGGAAGCCCGCAGGTTGTCGTTGTTATGCCTTTATTGTAATAAGATAAATAAATTAATTGGATATACTCTTTAATCTGTTAATCCCATTTGCAAAAGCATATTTTTTTTATGTAAAAAAAATGCTCTCCATAAAGGGGTCTCGAACCATAGACCTAGCGATTCGTAACCGGGTGCACTAGCCAGACGCCAGAAACATCTGTTTGGTTTACTTTTTTCGGAAGTTGTATTTCTACAATTTCATCGTTTATTCAACATATATTTATTACATATAAGCAGAATAATATGAAGATGCACTCCAGTTAAGAACTTTTGCGCCACCCTTTTCCACGTGGGCGAACAAAAGAGAATAAAATAAACTTCGGGTAACTTAGAAAAGTTCAAAGAGAGGAACCTTGACAGATTATTGACTCAGCTACGATGCTCGTTTAATACTAAATTAAATTTATTGTAGATATTTATCTATGATATTTCAAAATTTCTCTTTGAACTGTTCTCGGTCGTTTCATTTACCAACGAATTTCGCCATTCATTTTTTAATGTTCATTTTCGGCATGATAAGAGGTAAAGAGTGAAAACCAATATTTCTATGCATTTTTTATAACTGAAATTTATTTGAATATACACATTTGTTTGCGCATTACGTCCATACAAACGTTTAGGGTTCAGGGTTCGGTTGGACTGAAGACCTTGCTGCCCCGCCTGTTTGTCAAGAACGGTTTGTGAGGGGCGGCAACTTTTTCCCCACCACCGAGCAATTTATTCATTTTCGCTGACTGCAATACCGACTGGAACGATGATCATGACCCGGGCGGCTACGCGAAATCTGTAACATCGACAGAGGCGATGATCCCGAAATCCTACTCCCGGACTCGCCGCTACGATTTAGCGCCATGCTTTTGGTATCGCCTAAAACCGGAGCGTTGTACATCTCCCCACTCATCTCTGAGATTAGAGTAGAGGAGTCCCATCTCTGTACATAAGGTATGACACCGAAAAGCTGTTAAAATTGAGGTTGCCCGAAACGACACTTGCGGCGCTGACTCCGCTAGTGAAACCGCCGATAGTGGAGAGAGTACCGGGCGAAAAGATATACATATTGTTACGTTCCACTCCTTATAATTATAAATGGCAAAACACATTAATTTCTTCTACACATTATAATCATTTAATTATATAATCATTAATGTAACATATTATTAACGTTACACTAATAATATTAAATATTGTATTTTACCTTGTTAAAATTGAACGATGATAAATAAACGGATAGGCCTGAATCTTCTCGGATGACATTCAAGGAGATTCAAATAACGGAGTACGACTTGGTATGTTGATTATCGGAAAAGGGTTAGCTATCAATCGATATATTAAGAATTTTTGAAGAAGGGGAGTCACATTGACTAATCGGAAGTAGTTTTACTGCTATAAAAGGGAGTCAGAAGTAGTATTGGGTGGTATTTTAGAAAGAGACTAAGAGTGCAACATCAGAGTTGTCGAGTGTGTCGTGAGTAAAGTCAAAATATACCAAGTACCTCTAAAACTTATCCAAGTTACCAAAATCAGAGTATTCACAATTACTCGTAACCTTCCCGGATAGAACTGAAGCCGTTGTATAGGGCCTCTATCCATCCTTACTATTTTCAAAAAGGTAGAACTGAAGCCGGATCTTGGGCCTCTACCTTATCCTACCAAATCATTAATACAAATCGAAACTTCGATCAACATTCCATACATCATCAGAACTTGGATAGGACTGATTTGCGCTGAACATCCTACTAGAGATTCGATCGGATACTGAAGGAATTCCAAATATACTTCTTATTCAAAATCTGAGTAAGTACAGACTTATGCCTAAACGAAGTGGTAGAAAAGTTCAGTTATGTAAAATATTCAGACAATTAAATAAACTATATACTCAAAAACAAACAAAACCAACGAGCCAAAAGGATCTTGTCGCAATAGAATATCAAGTTAACGAACAAAACAATTCTATTCAATACTTACCGTGGAAATTGATTCCTATAGAATTTTCAAGTTTACCAAAAGATTTACCTACTGAAGAATCACTTAAAAATAGAATATTTCCAGATCCGCGGAGACATATCTTGAGAAATTATCACAACTCCAATTCATAAAATTCGTTAGGCCTTGTATTAACACGTGGACGTACTGTAAAAGTAGACCGGACCAACGAATCATCCCTTATATTACAAACTTCATTTACGATTGCTTGATTTTCCGGATTTAGCAATCATAACAATATATATATAATCTACATGGCTTCAATATCTTGTGACGTACTGGACCACGAGGAGGGCCCAGGGTCTCGCAAAAACAGCTATCTCAAATACGGGCGGGGGGGGTCTCAAACAGAAAGAAGGGAACACGTGGTAGTAGAATAAGAAAAGAGTATAATTAACAAAGCAAAGTACAGTAATAAATGTCAAACCAAAAGCTATCAGAACAGAAAAGAAAAGAACAGAAAAGAGAAGAGAATACGGCGGCAGATGAGTGCACGCCCTGTCACGAGTCGGCTCGCGCGGTCGCACGCGGCCTAGGAAGAATTTAAAGGGACTCGATGGTGTGAAGGAGGTTTCGGGGATGGAGGGGGAATTTATGGGCGCCAGCTACTTGTACGGCGTAGCACCGACGAGTGACCCCGAAAGGTCCTCGTTTGTTTACTCGACGGAATATGGCTTGGCTAGCGGAGGGAGAGGTGAGGGGGGGGGTTTCAGGGAGGAAGGTTCCCGAACGCAAAATGGCTACTTTATAAATTACCTCGGTTATGGTATGCGGGGAGGGCAGGTGGTGGAAGAAGGAGGGTACGGAGGGTTATCGGGGAAGGGCGCAAGATACTAAAATTAGGGCGCACGCAATATACCACGGGCCTCGAGTTGGTGGGCGGAAGGCGCGTCGCAAATACAAAAAGAATCACTAAAAGAATTCCGGACCACGTGGGTCGGCTCGTGGTGTCCTGAAGGGACCTACAAAATCTACGGCGCAAATGCTAAGGGCGGAGAGGGAAGAAAGATTCCTTGCCGATTTCCGGTCCTCGCTGTTTCCTTTGGTTGGCCTCCAGGGCCTCGGGGATTGGCTGTGGCTTCTCAGCTGAGAGAGCTACGCGCTTCGGCATTGGTTGGCAGTTCCGGCATGGCAGGGCATTGGTCCGTTTCAAATGGCTGGGTTGCCGGGCCTTCCAAAGCCTCGTGGCGGCGGCACGGCGCTGGCTTTGCCGGCACGAGTGCTGGTTGCGCGTGCCGGTCAATATGGCGGCCTCCAGGCCTGTCAAAATCGTCCCGGGCACATCCGCGGTCTCAGAGGGAGAGAGCTCCGCCGCTGTCACACGGGGCTTTTTCCTGCCCGTGTGACGGGACTGCACCGGGGCTGCATATATTGGTGGTGATGGTGGTGGCTGGGCATCCATCCCACGGGCGACTCGATCAGCTGTCTTTCCTGCCCATGCCATCCCTGCCTTCTGCTGCCTCGGCGACGTAGCCGCTCTCTCGGTCCATCCAGGGGTGCTGTGTCCTCGTGGCAGGTCCACGACGGTGCCTTCGTTGCTGGTGCTTGTTGTTGGTCCTCGAAGTTGGTCCTCGAGCCAGTGGCCTACAGGGGAATGGTGACAGGGAGGGAAGGGTGAAAGGGGGGAATCTTACGACTAGTGATAACAAACCTAGAACACTAAGTACGCTCGATTAACAATATTAACTATAGAACCCAATACCCGTGGCCTATGGGACCCCGAGCCAGGAGGCGGAGGGGAGTCTGTAGTAACATTTTTGTTACAACGGATAAAGAAGGCATTACGGAAAATTACCAAAAACAAAAATGCACTTATAAATATCGAGCATAAAAATAATGATGAGCATATAAAAATGAACCAATTATTTTCTATAGTGAGATGAAACGAATAATGTATCTGGTTAGGGATTTTTTTTTCATTTAATTTTTACCATTCAAGGCTATGTAAAGGTAACATTTTTAATACATCGAATTATCAGAAAATTGTGTCGAGGTATAATTTTAATTCTAAATTATTTTTTACATCAGAACATACTGATAATGCGAGATATTAAAGATACAATTTTCTTTCCATAGGCTTGATTCAAAAAAATTTACTAACTTGAATCAGGCTACTCAAAAGTGTATGAAACTAACAATTTCTAAGCAGATACACTATTTGTCTCATCTCACCATACATATGTATAAAATAATTGTGTGGGTTTTTTACGCTTCTCATTTTTTTAGCCGATATTAATAAGTGCAATTTTTTGGGACATAAAATTAAAACAAAAAATGAAATGGAGAAATGTATCTATGTTAGAAATGCAAAAGCGTTAAGCGTTAAGCGAATGAAACGAGATTTTTCTCCATTGCTGTCAATTTTTCTCTTACGTCTTCATGAGAGTCCGTATCGCAACAAGTGAGGCTGCTTAGTTCCACCAGCTATGGATTATCATGTAATTATAAATTTTCATTAAATTGAGCTTAATCCGTCCACAAAATATAGATTAAGAACTCATCATTCCTTGCACTTGCCTGCAAAAGCCAATCGCAGAAATCACTTTTTTTTGAAAATCTGCTGCAACTAGAGCTTGAACACGCTAGACATGATAAGGATGTTGATGGTCTTTCTTTAATACGTTCCAAATTTGTGAGTGACATATTCCAAATTGCGCACCAGCTTTTCGAGTGCTAGTTTCCGACTGGTTGTGAAAATGTTGTAGAATTGCTTCTTCTACGCGAGGAGTTCTCTGAGTCCGTGGACGTTCCTTATCTTTACCAACGGATTTAAAATTTCCATATTCCCGAAGGTTTCGCTCAGCTCGTGCAATTACACGTCTATCGGGACGTCGGCGTGTAGGAAATCGCGTTTGATATAAATTGGCAGCAGCAGAGGCATTACCGTTGCATGCTCCTAGTGCCATGATCATATCAACATACTCGTTATTTGAATATTCTACCATTGTATTGAAGGTATTGTAGTTCTTTAATGAAAATTTTGTAACGACTGTGAAATTTGGTAATAATAGCGACAGGAAATGTAATAAACATTGCTGCAAAGGTCATTTTTGGCCAGCCTGTTTAACGAAGCGTTTATACTTGAAGTTCTTGGAAAACGTAAATGAATAACACAAAGTATAAACACAAACTCAGAGACAAAGTGGGGGCTTGAGACTACAGAAGAACTGATATAGTCCGTACGTTGAAAAATAACTAGATGGGCTGCGCGCGCAACGAACTTTGCCTGCAATTATTTTGAAAATGACGCTCTAATTAAGAAAAAACTATTCTGAAAAATCTTCTTATTTTCTACAAAGGTATCACCTGCTTCTCGGTTGTACCACCATTTTTTGTACACCCCGTATATATACTGTGACGTGAATTTTTGACAATCAACGCCACAAACGACCCGCGAGAGTAGGGAGGTAGGAATTAACTGTTTAACGCTCCAAACGTCAGTCCTAGGTTAAGGCGCACAGATTCCTTAGTATTAAGTCACCCGCCTGTCGTCCGCTTTCATGTTTCTTTGCTTGGTTTGATTTGCATACTGCTTGCTTTCTTTTTCTTTTTCTTTCTTTGGATAATGTATGACGCTTTGGTGAAACCGATTGGTGTGAGAGCTCGTGGAACAATGCCGAACAACAGGGGAAGTGAGGAAAGAGGCGCTGATTTTTGGTGACCCTTGGAGACCGACTGCCGCCGCTTCACGAGGAGGGGATGCTGCATCCAAGGAATCAAGAGAGTCCAGAGTACCCGGGAACGGGCTCATGCTTTCGTCTGCCGGCCGTCCAGCTGGGACGCCCTACGATCGACGCCGCCCTCGCCGCCGACCAGGAGTTGACGTGTTCTCCTCGTCCTGCCGCGGGGCCGCGAGAATATCTACGGCGGGCTCATGCCGATGTACCGCCGGAGACAGGGAGGGAGAGCAGCCAGCACCGCGGACTCCCGCGCTCCCTGGACAACGAACGGACCGCAGCACCCGAAGACTCCCGAACGTGCCGTATTAAATCTTTATCTTCAATTCTTTCAGTAGCGCCGCGCTTTTGGGCGATATTTCATATTATAATTTCTTGATGTCTCGCATCTTGTAGTTGCTGTTCATTGCTCATAGATTTTCCGAATTATTTAATGGCTGAATATTGAGCGACCTCTGGCCTAATAGAATCTTAGAAATCCTTTGTTCTCGAGGTATCCGCTCGACCCTCGCGGCAACCGCGTGTGTTTTCGCCGGCCGTATTTGCCGTTCCTTCTGAACACGGCCAATTAATAGCCACAATGAATATTCTAAAATAAATCTATCATATCAAAAGGGGTTTAAACAGGCAACTATAGGATGCTTTTAGTTATAATAATTATATCGTATGCTCTCGCTATTTATGTGATTTCTTGGTGTTATCTATTATGTATTTTGTATTTGTCGCGTGCTTTGCTGTTACTTTTCGAATCTCCGGGTGCCGCGATTGACTCTTTCCTATTCGCGTAAAGCTCTGTTAAAATCTAGAGAATTGTAGTCGCGATTTCGCCGAAACCTTTGTTCGTGATTCTTATTTATTCTTGGGACCTGCCTACGTTCGTGATCCGTCCTATTTATCTAGCGCCGTCTGTGAAAATATAAAAATAATCGGTTTAGTCTCCAGAAATTATTGTCAAGTTAAATTGCTAAGGACGGCCCTGTGCCGCGAGCGCGTCACGAGCCTCACCGCTCCCCGCGAATACACGCTAAGCTCGCGCCTACAAACTCGCCGAACTCGCCGCTCACGCGTGCGCCGTCAACCGCGCGATATCCGCCGTGCGAACTTTAGCGAGGAGCCGTATAACGACTCCGGCTCCTTCCAAAATTATTATAAACTATTTCGGAGACTATTGTCTAATATTATCTGTCCGATTGATGTTCGTGGAGTCGTTCCGCATTGTTAGCGTCTTTTGCGTTTATCTTTCCGCGTTAGTTTAAGTTCATTCGTTATTGTAATCTTTCCGCATTTCAGTAAATTCATTAGAGCGTATTATTTAGTTTGGCGAATCTTGTACCTTTAGAATCCGTAGACTTTGCGTTTTTGAATTATATAAAGTCACCCTTTCGAAGTTCAATCGATATAATTAGTAGATTTCCTTACTTATGATTCTCCGTTTGCTCATAATTCTATTGCTTGCTTATCTATACTTACGTTTTTCTTTCCGCATGTATATTATAGTAATTTCCTTAAATTAACTTCTCTTTGGTTTATATAGAATCTTTTTCTTGGCTTTGTTAAATTACCATAAGACTATTGTTACTTTGAATTGATTTGCTTTGCACCGATCTTGGTTGATAATTTTTCTTGCCGCATGTATTTGGCTTATGTGAATTTTCTTTTGACTATCTTTCTACTTGCTTTTGATGGCTGATTATAAAATATAGCTCTGGTGCGTTAAATCAATATTGTGCTTTTCCTGCTTTATACTGATATTCCTCTGTTCCCTGCTTGAACGCCACGACGCTTCCGACTAACTAGCCACCGGACAGGGCATTTGGTGCATTACTGTTTAGCGAGTCTCTCTCCTCCGCTGCTTAGTGGACATCTTACGGATCGGCTGTTGTCTCTTGGTGAATCTCGTAGTGAGATTAGGTTTAGCGACTTTGTGAACGGGTGGCACGTCTTAGGACCGTTGGCGTCGCCTCCGGATCCGTTAATTTCTTGGTGATAATTTTGTGAACGAGAGACCCGTTTTAAGTTGTTGGCGTGGTCCTCGCTTCCGTAGTATTCGTGTTTAGTTTTAGTGTAACCCGGCCTTTTCCGAATTGGGTAAAGTATTTAGTGACAAAGAAAGTGCGTTGCACTCGTGGTACTCCCGCAAGGGTTACCTGGCGCCCAATCCGTGATTTCGTGTTGGTGATAGGAGGTAGAGAGAGAGAGGACCATTGTGGGTCGTTTTTGCTAACGGGAGATCTATTGGCCACCGATTGGTATTTCGTTTTTGGGTTGGTTTGGGAAAAATCTTAAGTAACAAAATTTGGTGCCCCTTCGGGGACACGGAAAAAAGAGATACTACCGTTGCAATATACAGTAATGCGCAATTGAAGTGGAACACTTGAATTTTTGTGTATCTCTACGAAACTATGACCGATTTAAAAAAACCAAAGATACATTTTTTAGGAAATTTCCTTTCCGTTCGAATGGTAAAGGTTTTATCCCGATCGGATACAAAATGGCCGAATGGCAGGGGTTGGAGTGAAAAAGTGCATTTTTGAACTTTTTGAAAATTTCGAGATCTAGTAGTTCCGGAAGGAAATTTATATTTCTAATCAGGGAACGAGAGAGAGCATCCTTCGGCAATAAAAAAAACACCCCCATTGAACCCCTGTGGGATGTGAGATGAGATTTTCTTATTTTTCACATTTCTTTTATTCTTAATTTAAATTATGCATGGTAATTGAGAGGTTTAAGATGCAAAAGAATAAGAAGAAAAAGTAAGAAAAATAACGTGAAAAAATAATTGAATAAAATAACCAATAAATAAATAAATAAACAAATAAAAGAAACAATGAAAAATAAAAATCTTAAACAAATTGTTTTAATTATTATTTTTAAAAAACTTCTAGTATGCGCCATTGTCAGCGCGGCGGATCGTACGGTCCTGAGCGGTTGCCCCGCTACACGTCTCTCCGCAGTTCGGGCGGCCAACTACCCCACCACGCGCGCCTAGCGATTGTCTCCCGAGTATCTCGAGCGAAACTCGCAAAATTTAGGCGTTTTTTCAAATTAAA
>NW_014332803.1:54925-55412 GCF_000341935.2 Cephus cinctus
TTGGGGTTTTCTTGGATTACGCGACCAGGGAACACCACGGTAAGCGAGTCTAACCTACTTTTGTGAGCGACGTAACTTCGTGCGAATCGTGGTGCCGAATTTTGTTGTTTTCGTAAGTTTTGACTGCGCGTGGAACGAACGCGGGGAGGGACTATCCCTCACCTCGAATAAGACCACGGCACAAAGGTCCGTCGACCGGCAGGGTTCACGGTTTAGAATTTTCGTTTGGATCTTATTGTGGAATTAGAATTTTGTAACGTCTCCGAATTGTTTTCTTGTCGTCGGCCGTCAGGCATATCTAACTTTTGATTTTGTAACGCGTAGAACGCGTACAGGTCCTTGACGTTCGGTTGTCGTATTTTAGTAAACGCGGATTAGCCGTGTTAAGACCTTGGCGTTGAATTCGTACGGTACGCGAAGTACCCGTTACTATTGTTTGATTGTATTTCGTTTTGTCTTTTCGATCTAGATTAATTACTATTTTTTT
>NW_014332803.1:56155-58415 GCF_000341935.2 Cephus cinctus
GTCACGGGATCATCTCCGAGAACAATAATTTTGTGAGAATCTGCAGTATCATTAAAGATGATATCATGCAGAAACTGGACCAGATTGGCCGGCGCGTTCGGAAGTTATGGCCATTTAAGTGTTTTCACTTCAAGGGAGTGTAACTCCCCCTAGAGTGATCCTACAGGGGTTCAATGGCGGTGTTTTTTTATTGCCGAAGGATGCTCTCTCTCGTTCCCTGATTAGAAATATAAATTTCCTTCCGGAACTACTAGATCTCGAAATTTTCAAAAAGTTCAAAAATGCACTTTTTCACTCCAACCCCTGCCATTCGGCCATTTTGTATCCGCTCGGGATAAAACCTTTACTATTCGAACGGGAAGGAAATTTCCTAAAAAATGTATCTTTGGTTTTTTAAATCGGTCATAGTTTCGTAGAGATACACAAAAATTAAAGTGTTCCACTTCAATTGCGCATTACTGTATATATATATATTGTTACGTCTCAGCCCTCCAATATACGATGCTAGTTAACCCATACATATACACAGCCACTTATACCCATGGCCAACCGTATTATTATTGTTATACCCTAACCTATACAGACATTATACACACACATATGTTGATTAATCGTTTGATATAATTAATTTTATTGATTTATACTTATAAGTTCATACTTTTGTCTTGTTTTATATTCCGTTATATTATTGGAATCTTTAATTACGTTATCACTTATTTGACCGGAAAAATGTTACGCTTATTATTTCTATCAGGTATTATGTTCTTAAGGAATTTGTCATACCAATCCTTTATTATGTCTTGGAATAAAAGATAAACCTGAAGCTCCTCGAGACTAGCAGTACTCGCGAGGTTTCAGGTACAGAATTGGAAGACTCAGGTATGCAACAACAGACAGATAATTGTTAGTACTCTGATTTGTTAAATGATCATTGAGAAAGGGAATTAAAGACCAATCAGATTTATGAGAAGTAATGGAAGGGATAAGAATCAAAGTCATTAAAAGGGGTTCGAATAGTATCGTTTGTCTATCGAAAATTTGAAGTATCGTTTGTACTACCCGTTTGAAAAATGTTTGTCCAACGAAGCCCACCTCGCGACTCACACGTAGTAACGGCGGTAACGACCGCCACGGATCCGTTAAACGGATCTCCGGGAGAAATCGTTCACGGAATGTACGATTCCTGGATCGAAGGGCTGACGTACGCTCAGCTTAGGCACATGCTCATCGGTTTCAACGCGAATCCTCAAGGAACGATATAAATATATATTGTAACGCAACAGAGCGTATTTTTATTTTATTTTTATTATAGGCACGAACGCAATGTTTTTGTTTTGATTAGATAATACCCGATGATGGAATCCGCCAGGTGCGATTGAGCCAAAGGCATTCTGAGGGAAAACAAACCCAAGACCAAAACATTGCGGGTCTCTTTAAACTTTACGCGGGAAGATATTTTAAATCACCCTAAGTAGATAGTATAAGCGGGTCTCATAGATGGGACAACGCAACAATAGAAGAAATTCAATGTCAGCATTAACGTACGCTCCGCGAGTATAAAAGCCGAGCGAAATGGCGATAAGATATTCATTCGATCATTACACCTCCTACGGTGAAGCTCGATGCAGGTCCCTTTAAACTTTACGCGGGAAGATATTTTAAATCACCCGAAGTAGATAGTATAAGCGGGTCTCACAGATGGCGCAACGCAACAGTAGAAAAAATTCAAAGTCGGCATTAACGTACGCTCTGTGAGTATAAAAGCCGAGCGAAATGGCAATAAGATATTCAGTCGATCATTACACCTCCTACGGTGAAGCTCGAGACAAAAAAGTTCAGGATTTGAAAGTAATTAAGTAAAGGAGTTCTAATCCTCCCTGAATAGTCTGGACGGGTTCGTTGGAGTCATAGCGCCTCCAAACGATACCTACCAGCTAAGGCGGGGACGAGAAGAATAAAAACGGTCACGGGCATTGGAAAAACCACCCGACCACCTTGCCTCTCAAGTCTCCTATACCAACTTACCTACAGATACCTCGTCAGCGGGTGGATAGCACCACCGACAGCTGTACAAGGTTTCCTAAAGGCATTGAAAAAACCACCCGACCAATTTGCCTCTCAAGTCTCCTATACCAACTTACCTACAGATACCTCGTCAGCGGGTGGATAGCACCACCGACAGCTGTACAAGGTTTCCTAATCCAAAGAACCACTGAATCAAGAGACGACATTGGCGGACAACATTGCGTTGCCACGCCAT
>NW_014332803.1:59605-65310 GCF_000341935.2 Cephus cinctus
ACAGATACCTCGTCAGCGGGTGGATAGCACCACCGACAGCTGTACAAGGTTCCCTAATCCAAAGAACCACTGAATCACGAGACGACGTTGGCGAACAACATTGCGTTGCCACGCCATACTGAATCTCTTCCTAAAAAGTGTGATTGGTGACCAATATAGCATTGCGAACCATATCTCATCCAAATACCGGGTGACTGTGTGACATTGGCGGATAGCATTACGCTAGCTTAGCCATATGCCCCACAGGAATCATACCTAATACCTATTGAAACGATTCTTGGTAAACCACATAGCGCGGCAAGCTATAGGATCGGTTTAATAAATCCATGATCCACTCTTCCACGAGAGATAAGGATAAAAGATAAAATTGAAGTAGAACGGACACTCTCGAGCTTGACTCAGGGAACCGTAAATAATTAATTGTAACCAGATATACCGTGTCTTTTTAATAAACAAGAAAGAAGTTAAAAAGAATATAAACGGATTGGTTGAATTATACACCCAAAGATCCTATTCGTCCGCCCAGAGCACGAGCTCATTAACGAAAATCCTACGTCCATCACGTGGTGAAACATAGGGATTCACCACAGTGCACTAAAGGTGATACCAGTGCCCAACGTGAGGTACGGGGAGTAGGTAACAATATATTGTGACGTATTTTTCGCGATCGAGCCTCGTCGGGAGATGAGAGACTGACCGGCACACAACTTACGCGATTCCTTCGCGTTCCAGGCAACCCAGGGCTAACATACACAATTCGAAATAATACCTAGGGTATTGTTGGGCGCCAGATTCCAAAACAGGAACCACGTATACTTCGGTTCTATTCGGTCGTTCGGGCCGCTACTGGCTACCTCAGCACCGCGGAGGCGTCGGGGATCTTCAAGAGTAAGGACAACTTCAACAAAATGAACACTTTGGCTTTTTGGGTCAACAATAACAAAATGGATTTTTTATTTTGTGCCAATTCCGGACGCAACCACGCGGATATAACAAAATCCAAATTTGACAATTTCGAAATAAATAATGGACCCAATAAGATCGCGACTAAAACAACAACGAATGACAATATCAATTTTAACTTAAGTCCTAATCCGAATTTCTACGTAGAAAGTTCGCGATCTATTTAGCGCAGTCTAAATCTTACAATTCGCTAAATACAGTCGCACAATCCGATAAAATTCGATACTTTCAAAGTCAATAAATACTTTCGGACAATCCGAGACAATTCGACGTTTCGACATTTTCAATAAATACTTTCATACCATTCGATACAATTCGACCTTTCGACAATTCGACTTCTTCCGGACAATTCGCTATTGATTCAATTACATACAATTCTCAGTACCTGAGTCGATTCAAAAATATAACGCAATTTAGGGTGTATTCCGAAACTCAACCACAATTGCGATTCGGATGGTTATGGTACAACCGTGGTGACGTGTGGTGAAGGTGCGGTTACGCACGTTTTTGGAACAGCTTACCGGCAGTGTCGTGAAATGGTCGAGAACCAGTTATTTTTATTTATAACCTTAAAATAGTGCAATGAAAACATGGATGCTATCAATTTTTTCATAAACAATTTTTTGAGCGATAGTAGTAGTAGTAGTAGTGAAGATGACGAGGAAAATAATACACGGTCTGGTAATGTCTATTATTATACATTTACTGTTTTCCATGAATGTTCTTGTTTGAGTTGTTGCATAATTTACAGGTAGAAGAACAAGAATAAACAATTTTGAAGATGTCATTGATAGTTATTCAGATGATGAGTTTCAAAGAGATTTCAGGGTAACTAGGAGTACATTTTCCTACATCTTGAGTATGATTGGAAACCAAATTGAAAACAGTTATGGAAATTTTGGTAGAAACACATTATCTGCTAAAAAACAACCTTATATAGCACTTTGGTATTTTGCAACTCCGGATTCGTATAGGTACATATTACTATTACTATATGTAAAAATATGTATTGTGACGTACTGGACCAGGAAAATGGCCCAGGGTCTCGCAAGAACAGCTATCGCAAATACAGGGCGGAGGGATCTCGAACAGAAAAGGGAACACGTGGTAAAATAGAAAAGAATATAATTAACAAGTGAAATGCCAATACAAAGAAGAAGGGAACAGAAACGAAAAGATGCTTAAAAAGAAATTAGAATTTAATAGAATAGAAAACTAAACCGCTCCGAACTCACTAAACTAAACAATGACACGCGGGCTCACGCAGGAGCACGCGGTGTCACATCGGACCTTTAAAGGGACTAGTTGGCGACGGGAATTAGGGAACGGGGGAGCAGGGTATTGGCAAAGGGGCAGGAGGGACAGGAGGGCTTACCGGCACTAGATATCTCGAAAACAACAAATGGCGCCAGCTACTTGTTCGGTGTAGCACCGTCGAGTGACCTCAGAAGGTCCTCGAACATTTACTCAAACGCGGAATGGCACGGCTAGCAGGGGGGAGGTTCCCGAACGCGATAATGGCTACTTACAAATACCTCGGGTTTTACAATATCCAAAACGGGCGGGTAAGGAAAAGGGCACGGGGGGGTTTGTCCAAAAAGAATGCAAGATACTAAGTTCGAACGCACGCAATATAGCACTGGCCGCACGCGGTTGGCGGAAGCCCACACTAAAACTCAAAAAGATAAGCTACGCAAAAAGGCCGGTCCACATGAGGACGGCTCGCTAAATCCAAAAGGGGATCTATTCTCAATGTAAAAGCGCAAGTAGGGAAAGGGGGTAGGGAAAAGGGTGGCAAAAAGGGGAAACTCAATCACGCAAAATAGTACTCACTCAAAACGTGGCTCGATATAATCCAAAATACACGCAATGATCACTCACACTCAAACTCGCAATTTTCACCACTATCTTACACGCTACCCTGGCTCGAAGTGAAGATCACTTGCCGATTTCCGGTCCTCGCTGTTTCCGTTCACAGGCCTCCAGGGCCTCGGGGATTAGTTGGATCGCTGGGCTGAGAGGGCTACGCGCTCTGGCATTGGTCGGCAGTTCCGGCATGGCAGGGTATTGGTCTTTTCCGCTGGCGGGCCTTCTAGGGCCTTGCGGGCGGGTGGCACGGCGCTAATTTCGCCGGCGCGCGGGCTGGCTGTCGCGCACCGGGCAACATGGCGGTCTCCAGGCCTGTCAAAATTCCTCCCGGGCACATCCGCGGTTTCGGAGGGCGAGGGCTCCACCGCTGTCACACGGGCCTCTTTACTACCCGTGTGACGGGACTGCACCTGTTACGTCCGACGCAACGCAACCCCATTGCCTCCCCCCGCTTCAACACCCCTCAGTACCCCATTACCAAAGGTCAGAGACCACGACAGATGTAACCGATCCTCGACGAACATGGGTTAATTATTATAAATCATAGATTATATATACATATATATTAATAACTAAGGGATATCATCATTTCATACTATACTGTACACGACATCTCATACTCTCACACATTTCCAGAAATCACACCAACACTGCGATATTGTCGGTGGAGGCGCAGGAAGAGAGGAGATCACGGCAAACAAAGAACAAAAACGGCACGTGCAGAAACGCTGAACAGAACATTTAAAATCGAGACGCTCAAAGAGCATCTTTTGTTATGACACCGCGGATACCGCGCACAGCAGAATTCCTACCCGTCACCTTCGTACCCACCTCACCACCAAGATAATCCTGACAACACACTAATCCGAAGAAGAGCCCGCGATCGAAGGCCTGTAATATGAATCCTATTGAACAACCGGACACGAACGTCCCGATCACGCCATAACACGTATCCAAATTCCCTGAAATTTCCTGACATTGCATTCAACCCCCTCCAAACCCAGAATCTTCCTTACGAACTCCAATGCAGATCATCCTCAGTTACTGATCAATCCTCCGGTAGAGCAGTATTCCTTTTTGAGTCTTGAGCCGATTGTCCGCGCCAGTTAAATGTTGTGCCGATCAAATACCTTAGGGCCTATTCTGATCTAGCTTGCCTTAGGACCCAAGCGAAAAGTGTATCACTTCAGTGCCGGGCGTCCACGCGAAAAGAACTTAATTCTTGGCATTTCAATAAGCATTCGTCTAGGCGAGTGTCCACCTTAGGGCTGGACCAAGAATCTCCCGTTCAACCAAACCTATTTCACTATCGTCGAGAACCGAGCGCCATCTCTCTCTCTTCTTCTGCTCATCCACCGGTAAGTAACTCACATTCCTACACCTTTATATATACATCTATCTTTGTAACCCATACTACACAAGTTGACGATCACACATGCATTGTATTCGAATTTCGTTATGTTAGTAGATTAACATACTCTCTCCTACATCTTACTGTAACGGCTACATGTATTCTAACCTATTGTTTCATTATATTTAGTTAAATTATACCTTCTTCTCTTGATTTCGAGACCTAAACCTATTAGCTCCTAAATCCAGATAAACCCTTTACCAGTAGCTTCAACCAAACTCCCGTAGAAGGAGTGAGTTTTCCAAATCAATATATTTACTACCTGTTTGTGATCCTCATCTTAACTATCGACGAAGGGACATAAACGCAAATAGGCGTGCTTTAGCACCTTAAAGTGGCAAGAACCCAATACCCTTTACGTGATCTTTGATCTTAACACCTATGCTAGCTCCCTGATGCTCCCGCATACGGTCGCTCACGCATAGGACGTAACACACCGGGGCTGCATCTCTGTGGCGATGGTGGCGGCTGGCGGGCATCATCCCACGGGAGTCTCGATCAGTTGTTCCTCCTATCCATGCCATCCCTGCCTTCCGCTGCTTCGGCAACTTAGCCACTCTCGCGGTCCATCCAGAGATGATGTGTCCTCGTAGATGGTCCACGGTAGCGGTCCTCGATGATGGTTCTCGAGCCAGTGCCCTACGGGGAATGGGGACAGGGAGGGAAGGGTGGAGGGGAGGGAGCTTATCCTAAATACAATAGGCCTAAAACACTAAACAGACGCAATAAACGGTAATTCGCAATACAGTACGCAATACTCGTGCTCGGGGCCAGTGATACCTTCGAGCCAGGTGACGGGGAGGAGTTCATTGTAACATTTTTGTTACAGTATATAGGCCTCTATCATAACTCAACCTATTTACCTCTTAAGGTAATAATATTAAAGTATGAGAATTCAGATTTAGGGTATAATTGTGATTACTAATTAGTAAATTTTACCTGCAGCTTAAGTGATGATATAAGAGAAACATATGAGTATAGATCATTTTATTTGATGAGCATTATTTGGCTGCTTTGGTCACCATCCACTAAGAGATCATGACTGCCCAGCAAACACTGAATTTAGTAGTTATATTACCTGAGTGTAACAAGTAATATAACAGTTTGTATATTACAAGAACATAACTGCTCAATGATATTTTCGCAAAGGTGGTACATAACAATGGGTATAACTATTATATAACATTTTGGTTATAACAACCATAATAGTTATATAATCCAATGTATAAGAAAAAACCACAAAGGATATTGTAGAATAACATTGGTATACAATATAAATCGGTAATATAATCACGTGATATGGCATGGTTTGCTAGCATCTATATGCAGAGATGAGTAGGGAGATTGCCAATGAGCCTGTTTTTGGTGAAGGCAATTTTTCTCTGGTTTCGGCGCGCCACCTTAGCGGAGGGCCCTCGAAGCAGTTCCACGTTTTTGATTGGTCGTGTATATATAGTAATAC
>NW_014332803.1:67466-72577 GCF_000341935.2 Cephus cinctus
TATGTAAATACTATTGAGTCACAGTAAAAAAAAACAAATTGAATATGTGAAAGCATATTTATGAATTCAGTGGTTTAAATATTATAAACAATTTGGAATAAATTTCAGGCTTTCAGGTAAGTCTTTAATAATTTATTATAATACACGTAACCTCATACGACCCAATAAACAAAACGCAGAGAGAAGCCACCAACATTCGAGTTGTTTTGGAACTGCTTTATGACAACGTTATGACGATTGGGTGAAATGTTGCCAATGATAGCAATTCTAAAAAATTTCAGCCAATCACCTCTGAACAGTACGTTACCGGGAAATGAACTTGATCTTTCTTCACTCGTTTGTTGTAAGCAGTCGTAAGCAATTGTGAGGGTTTCGGCTTCCACAAAATTAATAGGAGAGTACCTACATTTATAATATATTAATTACGTAAGCTTTACATTACACTTATTGAAATTCTACCGTAAAGATTATATAAATTTAAAGATTTGGAACATAATTTAACTTTTGGATAAAACAAAAATATACGTGGTTACACCTAACCACGTGTTGTAGAAGTTTTATTGAATCCTTTATACGAATACTTATCTGTAGTAAGTGTATTTTTCTTCAAAATGCCCGAAGACGTTTATTTATTGTCTAGAAGCCATAAGCATCGCATGATTACAGCTGAATTAGCTCGTTATGAAAGTCCCCTAAAGAAGTCTGGTTTTGACGGTAATAAATATATATCTACAATTAAAAATGTAGCAAGGTCTGATGATACAATAGTTCAAAATTCAGAAACAAACGCAGATCTACATGAATCGTGCGATCTGTCTGAAGAACATGTATTTCAAGCTGGGAATCTAGAGAATTCTTTGTCATGTGAACAGATTGAAATTGAGGAAAGCCAAGATCTTTGTGCATCAAGTGAGTTTTCTTTTGAAATTGATGGTAATAGCATAGGAGGTAATCTAGACGATAATGCTGATACTTTAAGTGATATTAAATTTGAAGAAGGATTGCGCAGTTGGATTTCCAAAAATAATATTTGTCATAGTGCTGCGAATGAATTATTAAAATTATTGAAACACAATGGTCACTCTCACTTATCAGCAGATATTAGGACTTTTCTTAGAACTCCAAAGTTAGATTCTCAAACCATAGAATCAGTAAATGGAGGTCAATATGTTCATTTTAATCTATCATCAAGTATCGAACGATTAATCACAAAATATTTTCAAGATATCCCAAGTGAGCTAAAACTTCATATTAATGTTGATGGTCTACCAGTTTCAAAAAGCTCTGGGAGTCAATTTTGGGTTATCTTAGCTTCAATTGTTGCTGATTTTCATACAGAACCATTTGTTGTTGGATTTCATCATGGTTTGATGAAACCTAAAGATCCTAATCAGTTTCTGAAATTTCTAGTAGATGATGCAAAAATAATATCTGAACGTTGATTAGTTGTGAATGGAAAACAGATATCTGTTGTTATAAATGCAATCATTTGTCATGCACCTGCAAAATCTTTTATATGTTGCACCAAAAATCATACAGGCTACTTCAGCTGTACTAAATGCATTCAAGAAGGGGATTTCATAGAAAAAAGAGTTACTTACCCTGAGACAGATTGTACATTATGCACTGATAATTCCTTTAGAAGCAAGCAACAACCCGAGCACCACATATCAACTTCTTGTTTAGAGCTTTTAAATATAGACATGGTTGCACAAATACCACTTGATTATATACATAATACATAATACTACATAATAGCCACATACCCGTTTTTCAAAGCAGACCAGATTGAAGTTGTAATAGCTGAATGGTTTCGGTTTGCAAAACAGAGATTACACAGAGAGACCAAGGAATCATAATGTAAGAGCTTGAGACTTGATTATTTCTTCTTTATGCGACCTGTATTCAAATTATTGCAAGGTTGTAATGATTTGATTGTTATTTGTTAACAAGTTTCTTCGAAATCCTAGTCAAATAGGGAGAGAGAGAGAGAGCAATACAATACATACATTATAATTATAAATGTTTTATTATATCATAATAAATATAAAATGCGATCAAAATGTATGGATTATTTAGTGTAAACCCAAATATACATCTTATGATCTACATGATACACGGGTTATATAAATGATATCAACATGTAATATAACAATCGCATGTAAGTTTGATAACATTCATATAACAATATTCTGTAACATTGATAAAAACGTGATATTCGTTTGAGTGTCTCATTTTAACTTACCTGCGAGTCACTTGTAACAAGCATGCTATATTACTTGTTACATTGCGTTATGCTACTGTTACATTTATATTATGTTGCAGTGTTTGCTGGATGAGATATATAAATCTTATTTAAAAAATTAACGTCATTGTCAAATGTCATTACCAGCTCTATAGACGAGGTCATTATCAATATCGTTAGAAAAATGAAATTTCTCTACGATAAAAGTCATCGTGACTTTAAAAATGAAGTAATGATTTACTTATCTGTATGAATAAACGCATACACATTTTTTTTGATATTTATATATTGACAGATAATGACATTTGACAATGACGTTTCGTGCTCCGTCAAATCCTTAGCGACCCTAGCAACCGCTTCCGTATCGTTGCTATGTCCAAGACGTCATAAACATCGTAGAGACTTAGTAAACGCTCGGTTTTAAAAACGATTTTCTCCTTGATTGGAGGATCCAATGGAATTACGTAAATATCAAATGAAGATCTTATTGCTTATTTCTTATTCCTTATTTCTTATTATATTGCATTGTAGAATAGCCGTAAGTGATGTTGCCAATGCAGCAGCATTCAGAGCTGTTCATAGAATAACAGATACATTGCTGTTACTATCAGGGAAGGTAGTTTCATGGCCTACCGGATCTACTGTAGACATAGTGCAAAATGGATTTGCAAAACTAGGTTTTTCTGATACCATTGGTTGCATCGTTGGCTGCTATATTCGAGTCTCAATGTCACAAGATGAAGGAACTGCTTATATTTGTAGAAAAAATTTTCAAGTTATAATTGTGCAGGTATTTAGTAATTAAGTAATTATAATATAAAAACATATTTTATTAAGTCCAATCTGATTAATAATAGAATAGAGCGACCATTCTACAGATATTTGGCAAATTTTTGCAATAAAAAATTTCTCATGTATTATTTTCAGGCAGTTTGTGACCATACAATGAAGTTTACACATTGCTATACAGGTGAAGTGGGAAGTGTACATGATGCTAAGGTTTTAAGAAATAGTGAATTATGGTCATACATGACAACTGGCGCTGAAGAAAAATTTCCTAACAACATGCATCTATTGGGTGATAAAGCATATCCACTATCTCAAACCCTTTTAATACCATACAAAACTTATGGACAATTGAACAGTCAGCAACGGAATTTAATTATAAATTAAATGCAGCTCGTAGTGTAATAGAGAGAGCTTTTGCTATATTACAAGGAAGATGAAGATGTCTAAAGTTTCTGGACGTTAGGACAATTGAATGGATACCAAAATACATAGTGGCATGTTGTGTTCTACATAACCTATGTATAATCAACGGAGATATGTTTAACCAAAATGAGGAAGACGCTTCTGCCGTTTCAGAATACGATGATGTGCATAATGAAACAAGAAGAGAACAAGGGGAGCAAAGGATGTTTGGAATACAAAAAAGAGATAGAATTGCAAACGAATTATACAATTTATTATAATAAAATTAAATACTTTCTGTTCAAACTATATTGCTATCATAAAATAATATCACTCAATTGCCATCATGACACTGATAAAACATATAACTCTTGAATAAAAAAAAAAACATTTTTCTCATTTATAATTGTACAAAGATAATTTATATTTTACTATATTTTCCTTTCTTACGGTAAAGATACGTAGTCACTATATACTTTTTTTTTGTATTCTATTCGTGTTAGCAGAGATGAGTAGGGAGATTGCCAATGAGCCTGTTTTTGGTGAAGGCAATTTTTCTCTGGTTTCGGCGCGCCACCTTAGCGGAGGGCCCTCGAAGCAGTTCCACGTTTTTGATTGGTCGTGTATATATAGTAATACTACGCGTGATAATCTGGAGCTGTGTTTTGGCGTGTCGTCGCGCCACCTGAACGAGACTCTCGAACTAGTTCCACGTTTTTGATTGGTCGAATGAATTCGTGTGTTCCTCGAGATCCACGATTTTAAACCGGGTGAACACTCAAATAGGGAGACTTGAATCCACCCTTTCTTACTGCATATTACATAAACCGTAGTAATAAGGTAGTAAATTTTGCCGATGTTAATTCCCTTAATATCCATATGAAGCTTTGTAAATAATAGAGTGACCAAATAAAACTTTAAACAAACCCTCGAACGTTATCAAAATTTTTTTTTTAATCAGACCATGCTGCGACCACGGCACATTAAAACAAAAAATGATATGGAGAAATGTATCTATGTTAGAAATGCAAGAGCATTAAGCGGAAACGAGATTTTTTTCCATTGCTGTCAATTTTTCTCTTACATCTTCATGAGAGTCCGTATCGCAACAAGTGAGGCTGCTCAGTTCTACCAGCTATGGATTATCGTGTACGAAGAACATGCATTGGGCGCGTTGGCAACGATTCAGTTTCGTAATCGTAAGGTGCCGCGTTCGCGTCTAGAGAGGGAAACTTTTTTTTCTTCATTTCTTTTTTGTTTAATTCTTTTAAGAGGTAATGCCATTCTAATGGCTCAAAAAAATAAAAAATTGTGGTCAATTATTATTGAAAAATAGCATATGTAATATAAAGTCTATTTAGATGAATTTATTGTACACTGAACGTCATTAATGTTGTCCAGCTTGTTAATGCAGTGCGGTGAGATAAGAGAAAAGAGTGGACAGTGACTGTTTGACGGACTGGTATATGTACCAGGATAGGTGCATGAAACGCAGGTAGCGCTATGGTGCGAGCGAGACGCGAAAGCGTCGTACGGTGCGTCCTGTTCGAACGCATGAGTGGGAGTGAGACGGCAATGCATGAGTCCCACTGACAAGGAAACCCCCCCAACCCGACCCCACCGATTTCAATAATTTTTTGATATGTTGTAGTACTCGACAAAATAAGAGACACGT
>NW_014332803.1:73186-80920 GCF_000341935.2 Cephus cinctus
GATGTATTTAAAATGTTACCTTTACATAGCCTTGAATGGTAAAAATTAAATGAAAAAAAAATCCCCAACCAGATACATTATTGGTTTCATCTCACTATAGAAAATAATTGGTTCATTTTTATATGCTCATTATTATTTTTATGCCCGAGATTTGTAAGTGCATTTTTGTTTTTGGTAATTTTCCGTAATGCCTTCTTTATCCTTCTGAATATTATTTATGCTATTAAAAAAGGAAACAGCCTACCATAAGTGTTTGTCACAGGTAGGCTCTCGGGAAGAAGAAACGTTCGCTGATTCATGTACCAATTTATTGGATGTATACGATGTAATATAATACAATATTTGTAGATTAATATAATCATATATTTAATGAATCTTAAGTTAACTAGGTGAACCAATAAGCATAGTTGATAATTAAGAAAAAAAATAAAAGGGTTGAGACGTGAGTTTCGAACTCGAGACTCTCGGACGTTAATCCAGCATCAAGCACGTGTGCTATCGAGTCATTGTGGTATATTATTTAGCAAACTTATATTTGTGTAGTTACCCACGTTCGAGAGTTTTTGTTTAAGTTTTATTTGGTCACTCTATTATTTACAAAGCTTCATATGGATATTAAGGGAATTAACATCGGCAAAATTTACTACCTTATTACTACGGTTTATGTAATATGCAGTAAGAAAGGGTGGATTCAAGTCTCCCTATTTGAGTGTTCACCCGGTTTAAAATCGTGGATCTCGAGGAACACACGAATTCATTCGACCAATCAAAAACGTGGAACTAGTTCGAGAGTCTCGTTCAGGTGGCGCGTCGACGCGCCAAAACACAGCTCCAGATTATCACGCGTAGTATTACTATATATACACGACCAATCAAAAACGTGGAACTGCTTCGAGGGCCCTCCGCTAAGGTGGCGCGCCGAAACCAGAGAAAAATTGCCTTCACCAAAAACAGGCTCATTGGCAATCTCCCTACTCATCTCTGGTATCTTACTCAATTACATGCAGATAAACAGAGACACTACGATGATACTCTTAGTGTTATTGGCCTAGTGCAAGCAGGCCTTGCGAGCTGGCTCGCGACGTCATCTACGCTCCGTTTAAACGCGTTCTGATTGGTCGCATTACTGCAACTTCAACCTTGATTATCTCGAAATTTTGATATATGAAATAAAAAATGAAAATACACGTATTCATTAGAATTTGACAAGGAATGCAACGGTGTTACTACAGTGCGTTTCATAACGAACACCCTGTATATCGCACCATGAGGTTCAACTACATTATTCGGACGACAATGAACAATGTGTCGTTTCAAATCGTTGCGCATTTCCCAAGTATTGTTGACACGTCTACAATAGGCTACATAATGTCCTGGCAATCTTGCGATAATACCAGACAGCCGTTACTGATTTATATAAAAGCTATCAAAAGTATGAGGCTGCCGTCACATGGAGTGTACTTTGCGTACGCGTCACTTGCACCAGCAAATCACGGATCGTTGTTAGTTTTCCAATAGATAATAGAACAGAATTACGGGTTCGCGATTGGCTGTGCAAGTTATGCGATACGCAAAGTGCGCTCCATGGGGACTCATCCTGACCATCGAGGGACTAGTTGAAAAAAATTCCTTAGTCAAATTTGTTAGTATAAATTTATATAAACAAATAACCGTCAAACGTTTAAAATAGTCCATCATTCACCAACAAACGACCAACAAACGGTAGCGACAAAAATTAATTCGATCGGTCGTGATGAGGGGCTAACTATATGGAGCTTAAGGAAAGGAAGGAAAAGGAAGAAGCCTGAAAGCCGATTTTTCTGATTGGCTGATGCAGTGTGTTGAGATGCTGAAACGTGAGCGTAGAAATGAGACTTTAAAAAATACACCGAGTAAATGACGCAATCGTTGATTGGAAATTACTTATGGTTGCTTATGGTGGAAAGTTGACCGTGTATTTGGCTTTATTTATCATTTTATCTGTCATTTTCGGAGGTCATTAAGCATTGAATTCGTTATTGGTGATCTTCAAGATGGATAGTAACAAAGATGAGGCAGAACGCTGCATGGAATTCGCTGATCGTTTTATTCGGGAGAAAAAGTATAATGATGCTGAGAAATTTGTTCGTAAGGCTCAGAAACTTTATCCTACGAAAAAAGTAGAAGGCAAGTCATTATTTCAAAGTTTGCATGATTAATTTCTTAGGTTTACGAACAGGTAATTAATGAAATAAATTTTACCTCGATTTGGTTGGAATAATATTAGGTCAAAAATAGGGTTACCTTATTTTTTGAATGCCCACAGAAACGTTAATTGAAAATGTATAGGAATAAACTAAATTTAATGTTACTGAAACAATAATTAAAAATATAAACAGTTGTATTAATACAAGTTTCATAATTATAGATATTCTGACAAAATTAGCAATGCTTTCAAAACCAAATCAGAAAACTGAGGCTGAACCAGATATTAAAAAACGGCAAAGTATCAGTAGAGAAGGTAATCAAGGTGTACCTGCTGGTACTGATTTCACTAAGGAGCAGATTGATTCAGTTAAGAGGTATGTACATAATCGAAGCTTTTTAATTGACAAATATAGAATGATTCAAGATAAACATTGGTTCTTTAGAATACATTCTGGTACAACTGTGTTGTGCTGTGTTCATACATATGAGCATAAGTTTTTTACAGAAGTACAAGCAATTTTATAGTTGGTTTACGAGTTTAATGTATCTTTTCAACAGATTATAAAAATGGAATCTTTAAAAAGTCTCGTGGGGCTCTGCATATAATTTTTGATACAAAGTATGCATGCGCATGATTTTGCACTAAAATATATTTTATTTTTCTATTTTAATATAATTCTGTGATTTTGTTGAAATCCATTTATAATTTTTTAAGGATTGTATTATTATTCACTAACTATTAAAAAACACATTGAACTCATGGACCAACTTACATGATATAAAAACTTTTCTGTAACAGAAACATGTGATTTTCACTTTTTTTTTCAGAATTAGAAAATGCAAAGATTATTATGAAATTTTAGGAGTTAATAAGGAAGCAGCTGATAGTGATATTAAAAAAGCATATAAAAAATTAGCTCTACAATTACATCCTGATAAAAATAAAGCACCAGGTGCTGCTGAAGCGTTTAAAGGTGATATAACATTTTACATATTTGAAAAAAAAAAGTATTTTTGATTAAGCCTTTTAAACGCTGTGTATTTAGCTATCGGGAATGCAGTTGCTATTCTTACTGATGTTGAGAAACGAAAACAATATGATTTATATGGCTCTGAAGAGGAAAGGATGCAAAGTGCACATTCGCGACAAGCTCATGCTCACTATGATTACACTCGTGGTTATGAAGGTAACTAAAAATAGTTTTACTGAAAATAAAAGTTGTCGATAGGAAATATTAATAGTTATGAATCACTAACAACTGTTGGAAAAGATGTGAATGATAAAATTTGTTACAGCTGACATAACGGCAGAAGAGTTGTTTAATATGTTCTTTGGTGGTGGAATTCCCCAACAAAGTTTTTATATGCGACGTGCTGGGGGCAGGTGGATGAGGCAACCTGATGGGCAAACCCAACATGCTCATTCCCAGGTATTATTAACTTTTAGAGGAGACAGATTTTGTAACGACTATAGTTTTTGACTTGGAATTTTAATCCTATCCTGGTTGATCTTGAATCCCTATTCCTTATTGAGGTGGCGAGCGATGGGGGGTGGGGGGAGCAGTGAGCACGCATGCCAGTTCCGTATTTATTGAGAAATTGCAAGTAAAAACTGTGACGTGATTTTTTGATTCACGGTCACAAGGCGATTCCGGCTATAGATTCAGATAAAGTTCCCACTTTCTAATTCCCTTCGAGTCGCCACCCTGCTCAGAAGCTACGCTCTCAGGTTGATTCGCATAGTTACGTCAATGCTCTCGAAAGATTCATTGTCGATGCTCTGGGGAAGCGACCGTGGAGGATCTCCAAAAGCTACATACCGATTCGCTAAGGAACGCTCTCGATTTGGTTTAAAGGGACGGCTCGGAGGAAAGGAAGAGTTATCAGCTATAAGAATTTCGACCAATCAAAAAGATTAGCTCTCGAATTTGACTCTAGCTGTGTTTCCGATACGGTATAGAAGGCTCTCGCCTGTGTAATTCTCGCGTTACTTTCGCGATATCCAGGAAATTCTATGAATTTTCTGTGTGTGTTCCGGAGGTGTAGTGCTAGTGCAGTACCCCCCCTAAGTGTCCTCTGGACACAGTTCTCGGCCTTGACAGATTAACTGTACCAGCTCCGGTGAGGACTTCCAATTTATTAATTGGTGAAAGGATTTCGATTGATAGTTCAGATTCGACCTGTTGCGTTCTCGATTCGTCGCTCTCTGTCTCTCGCACTATTTGCCTGACGCTTACTCCGACCTTCTCTACCTCAACCTAAGAGCCTGAGCGGCCGTGCATTTCCGTAACTGTCCGCTCCCGTTCATGCATTAGGTTGCGTTTGCTGATTTTATGAGACCCTAAAGATCAGCACCTACGGTTGCGTTACTCGATTTCACGTGCCGCCAATAATCCACAGTATCCATTAAGTTATCGTATCTTCAGATAGGTTCCGTTAGAGCTCTCGTTTTGGCGGAGTTGGTCCTGTTCCATCCCAACTCCGAGGTCATACTGGCTTGTCAGTTCCCGGTGATAAAAGACTTGGCTGCCGCCCGCCTGGCTTGCAGATGTATGAGTGAAGGATGGACGGCCGAAGGTAACGTAGGTTAGATCTCGAAGATAGTCAGTTCTCCGATTTTTCATTATCGATGTCGAATTAAGAAAATACGATATAAAACATACTCACCCTAATCTCGTAAGCCTGGGTCAATCGTGTCCGAGATATTTACAACGGATTTTCTCCTGGGCGAACCAGAAACAATAGAAGGGCCTCTCTCACCCTTAAAAAAAATTAGAGTCGAGGGTATGTTCAGTGTTACGTAGGCCGTAGTGGCTAGCGAGGCCTTTAAATTTGATAACAAAAATTTAGAAGTAACCAAAAAAAAAGAAACGACCGGAGGTAACGTGAATAATGTTTGAGTGAATTCCGAGCGGTAAGAATGCACTCAATGGTGGGTTCGCTGCTCGTTTAAGGTGTTGAAACACGCCTTGCTATTCCAACGTGGGCAGATATTCTCTGAAATGTTGAGGATGGGTAAGAGATATTTAAAAACGTGAGTAAAATGTGAGTTTACCATATATTGTTACAACCAATTTAAAAGTTTTCTATTAATTGTCGTGTACAGTGTTTCTATTATGAGAAATATCGGATAACAAAACCTAACTGTGTGTGAGGTTAAGGCAAGATGAAATTTAGTGGAACAGAAATCTATCAAAACTATGCGATATTCGGAAAGAGTAGTCTATGCAGCTCTATTTTGCCCGGTAACCGATCCAGCTTGTTCCCTAGGGTATGTAATAACGAATCCGTACCTAGGCCAGATTGCGAATACTACACTGAATCTAATACTCTAACGGTTAGAGCCACGAGTGACAACGTGCACTCCGATCTTTTACGCGTGAAATTGAATGATTTTCTCAGCGTCTGTGCCATGATTTTGGCTGCTTATATAGTCGATTTTCGCTGATGCTCTAGGTACGGTTAGGACGTTAGGAATGCACTCGGCTAACCAGCTGGGTAAGTGGCACGGGCAATGCACTGGGTAACGTGCTGAGTCTGCAATTATGCTTCCCGTCAGCTACCTTATTCTTCTGTTTAGGAATGAAGGTCGATATACGTAACACCGTTTACTCGAAGTATCTCTTACACCCGTCTTTCGACTCAAATATCTTATGAACGGCTGTATGCGAGTAAAAGTTATTGATACATCCACTATAGGAATCGAGGGTTCTGAATTAATTGCCATCAAAATCAACGAGACTGATGTACGAGATCAGGCCGTATTGAGATAGCGCGCGAGATAATTTTATTTTCGTTCCGTCGTTGTTGTCGTCGTTGCACGTCCATTCACTTTCTCACACGACGGATGGCCACGGCTGCTTTGCCTTCATTACCTATGTGTACTCTGGATAAAGTTGGTAATTTACGAATACACAACACAATTAACTGCATTTTGTACATGAAGCTACCGTTAGATAGAAATTTCATTATCCTAACTGAGTTGATTTCGAAATGCTGAGGTGAAAATATTTTGAGTGGATGTGAAAGATCCATCTTTACGATTTTCGTTAGAGTTTTGTATAAATGAAATTTTTGTTCTTCATAAAAATAAATTTTTAGGATTTTTTTGAGCTTATAAAGCGTAACTTTAATTTTAAATAAAAGTAACTATTGTTTTAGACTAAAATATGGCAGGAAGGTTTAGCGATTACGTTCACAGGAGTCTTCGCCAGCGAGAACCTGTGAATTATTTTGAATTGAAAATCAATTAAAATTAATATACAGGATGTCCCAGAATTACCTTAACACCGGAACGTGGGTGATGGCTGGAGGTTTCCCGAGTGCCGTCCCTCAAAGCGTTTGTAAAAATTCGCAATAGTTTTGAAATGGGACGCATTTAAGATGCACGAACGAAGGATTTTCACGGGTCATAGTTGCGTGGTGGGAAGTACAGTCGTGGACGGCAAAAGTTAGCTACTACAGACAGATGGCGTGATTCACCATTGTTTGACGATCCGAACGCCGGGCGCTTTCGTTGATAGACTGTGAATATTGGCCGAAATGCCTTAGCTTGATGTATTCATCTCACGCGCAACGCGCGATTGTTAGTTGTTTCAAGAGAGGAAAACAGATTATTAAAGAGAGAGGGGGAGAGATAGAGAGAGAGGGGGAGAGAGAGAGAGAGAGAGAGAGAGAGAGAGAGAGAGAGAGAGAGTTCCAGAAGTTTATCCGCGGATACTAAGAAAGATTTTTGAAAAGTCATTATACGGGTAAGAGGAAGGTATAGTGTATATGTCCGAAAGGCATTCCGTCGTCCCGCAGTATTAGGCTTGAGTCGAAGTTGATCAGCAAAGAGACCCGAGATTCCTAGGCACAAGGCTTTATAAAATAGACAGCCTGAGAAATAGCGTCGACGGTTGCTCTGCTGCAGCCATTCAAGCCTTCTGTGGTGAGAGATGTGCGCGGATCGCAACATGCGGCAGTAAAAATCTAACGCAGTTATTAAGTGAGATAAGCAATTTTTTTTCGAAGTCGTCTGATAAGTTAGTAAACGCTACTGAGCAATAATCAGAGATTGGGAAGACCAGGGCGCTGATAAGTCTGCATTTTAGTGTGTGATTTATATCATTTCCCATCATTCGAAGGCGTTATAATGCCCCTGTAGACTTTCTGCAGACAGTTGATACCGGGTGATACCCAGTTGTGCACAAACCCAATTGGACACAAATGCGAATTTCTGTCTCCTGAGCGATATCCCATCAATAATTCAACAATATTGCAAGTCATCTTTATCTGGCGGAATCTTTTCAAACATCTAATGCTCTCTTCAGTCGATATACTTATCCAGTAACCTACCCAGTCCCCAAAATTTGAACATTCCACCCTATCCTAGCCTTACCTAATCAAACCTAGCATAAACTAATATTAAACCACATAGAATATACTACAATAAGATATCGTTTGTACTTAATTCTCTTATATCTGTTTAAAAGTGGACAGAATTTGCAGTGAAAAGTCATTTGTGTTCAAGTGGTCTGTGCGCCAGTGAACCCCCCCCCCCCCCCC
>NW_014332803.1:81063-85819 GCF_000341935.2 Cephus cinctus
CCCCCCCGTTGAGACCTGTTTATTCCATCTCAGAGTACTGTCAAGGTGAACACCGAAGTAGTAGAACGAGGATACGAGTTCAATCTCTTCTCCGTTTAGTACAAGCCCCGGGAGCAAAGCGAGATAGACACCATTAACATACCTGGAGGAGCCAACTATCATTGATTTTGTCTTCCCAGCATTTAAACGTAATTTATTTTTCAGTGACCAGTGTTCAGTTCTTGCAATTTTGCCGTTTAATACTTTGAACAACAGGGCAATATTCTTAGCATGTCCGCTCAGGTAAATAACTAGATCATTAGCGTAGAGTATACAGGGTGTTCCGAAATTATCTGACCAACGGGATATGGCGGTGTTCGGGAGACACCACTGATCACGAAAATGACCTTCTTTTTTTCCGGAAGGCATAGTTTTTAAATAGGAGCAGGTCAAAGTTGACCAATCAAAGCAAGGCGTCAAGAGAAACGTAGGCACCTACGAACTCTGAGTTTTCTTCCCTCGCTTTTGTTTCTCGGTGGCTTGTTTCTTGTTTCCAATAGGCATGTCTTCGGCTGATGTCATCATGCCCGAAGCCACCGAGAAAAAAAAGCGAGGGAAGAAAACTCAGAGTTCGTAGGTGCCTACGTTTCTCTTGACGCCTTGCTTTGATTGGTCAACTTTGACCTGCTCCTATTTAAAAACTATGCCTTCCGGAAAAAAAGAAGGTCATTTTCGTGATCAGTGGTGTCTCCCGAACACCGCCATATCCCGTTGGTCAGATAATTTCGGAACACCCTGTATACTCTACGCTAATGATCTAGTTATTTACCTGAGCGGACATGCTAAGAATATTGCCCTGTTGTTCAAAGTATTAAACGGCAAAATTGCAAGAACTGAACACTGGTCACTGAAAAATAAATTACGTTTCCGTTAGTCAGGTAATTTCAGAACACCCTGTATACAGGGTGTTCGTTATGAAACGCACTGTAGTAACATCGTTGCATTCCTTGTCAAATTCTAATGAATAGGTATATTTTCATTTTTTATTTCATATATTAAAATTTCGAGATAATCAAGGTTGAAGTTGCAGTAATGCGGACCAATCAGAGCGCGTTTAAATGGAGCGTAGATGACGTCGCGAGTCAGCCCGCAAGACCTGCTTACAGTAGGCCAATAACACTAAGAGTATTGTCGTAGTGTCCCTGTTTATCTACATTTAATTGAGTGAGATACAATCGCTCGCTGTAATGTCACTGAATTTCAGAAGGTACCCTTTGTCTATTTCTTTAATGTGACAAGATAGTTGTACCAACGTATTACGTTTTGAGTGGTCCTGAAAAGGACCGATTTTGATCTACGCATGACCGAGCTTGGATCTGGACATGCTAATCTGCAACAATTATATACATTTTCTATGATAATGATTATTCTGAAACAGTAAATATTGTAGAGTACGTAACATTTTTATCAGGATGTCGCCGATTAGGATACCTAATTGTATATTCTTGCACTCCTTGTGTATGTATGTATGTATAAATTTATTGTTTCCCTTATGGGTTACAAGGCTTCCGCTTCCGCCCTTTCTCTTTTCTTACATTTCCACCGCTTTGGATTACTTCCTATTTATCTTTTCTATATACTATTTATCTATTTACATCTTTCTATATCATTCTTATCCTATTCCCTTTCTCGTTCTCTCTTCCTCCTCGTCTTCCTTATTCCCTATTCTAGTTGTTATTCTATTTATATCCTTTTGCACGCTCGCTCGCTCGCTCTTTTTTCTCTCTCTTTCGTCTTTCTCGCTCGCTCTGTCGTCGCTTTCTCTCGCCCCGCCTTCACCTCCGCTTTCTCTCTCTTATCTCTCCTCTCTTCGACTTCCGTTTCTTTTCCACTCACTCCATTCCTTCTTTCATTCTGTGACTGTTTCCACTGCCTTTCCTTTCCTTCTCTGTTCCTCTATTTCTTTCATCCACTTTTCTCCTGCTCCTCTTTCATCTAGTATTTCCTTTATCCTGTCCTCTATTTCCCTTCCCTCCTCTCCACCCCCTCTGCATCTCTCCATTACGTGTTCCCACGACTCCGTTTCTCCTCCATATACTCTACAATTTCTTTCCTCTTCTGTCCCCCAGTACCTTCCTTCCCTTATCTCGTTTTCCAATCTGAATCTCGCTATTCTCCTACTCCTTTCCTCGCTCCATCCCGCTTTCAGGTATTCCGGTATCCCCTCTGTTCTTACCATTTTGTACCACCAATTATACCTTGACTGCCTTATTTTTTTCTCTCTCTCCCTTTCCTGTCTTCGTCTGTCCTCCTTTTCCCATCTTTCAAATCTTCCAAATCCCCCCTCCCCCGTCCCGTCCACCTGTCCTTCTCTTTGTCCTCCTCCATCTCTGAACGCTCTTCTCCCTTTTTCCCATTCCGATAATCCTTATCCTCCTCTCCTCTCTCTTTTCTGTGTTTCTTCCCGACACATTCTCGCGAACTCACTTCCCCCTCCCTTCTCCTCGAACCGCCATGCTCTCCTAACTGCTCTGATCCTCATCTTTTCCCTCTTTGTTTCTTCCCTCACCATGTATCCTGGTGTCCTCCAGTCCACTCCCAATGTCCATCTAATATACCTCTCGTGCGTCCTTTCCACTTCCACTCTTTCTTCCCACCCCTATATCTCTGCACCGTATCCCATCATTGTCCACACTAGCGTGTCGTACAACCACATTCTTCTCATTCAGTTTCTCTCGAATTTCCTTTTCCTTATTCCCCATGCTTGCTTCATTACGCCTACCGCCTTCCTTACCCTATCTTTTATATGCCCCTCATGTTTACCATTCCTCTGAAACCTAGGTATTTAAGTTCTTTCACCTCTTCCAATTTTTTCCCCTTTCACCTCCATACTACCTTCTTCAGCCTTCCTCCCCCTTTCCTGAATCTCATCATCTTTGTTTCCTCTACATTGACCACTAGCTTTTTCCTATTAAAATACTCCTATAATCTCCTTATCATACTCTCCATTTCCTCCTCGTTTTCCGCCAACAGCACTACGTCATCCGCATACGCTAGGGAGCATATTCTCCTCCCTCCCATCTTTACCCCTCCCCATCTTCCCTTCCTTAATTCCTCCTCCATGTCTGCCGTCAAGATATTGAATAATATCGGACTCATCGGGCACCCTTGTCTTACCCCTTTGGCTGTCCAAAAACCCTCTCCCACCTCTCCTCCCACCTTTACTCTACTTATCGTTTCTGCGTAAACTTCCTCTATCCTTTCTCTCAAGCCCTTTCTCACTCCTCTCCCTCCCATTGCCTCCCATAATGCCTTCCTGTCCACTGAGTCAAACTCTGCCTTCAGGTCTACAAACATCACCAACACCTTCCCTTTCTCTTTCTCGATCTGTCTATTCACTATGTAATTTAATACGTAGATATTGTCTATCGTCCCCATGCCCTGCCTAAACCCCGTCTGATTCTGCGGTATCAAACCCTTTCTTTCCAATTCCTCCTATAATCTTCTTGCCAAGATTGTCGTGTATATTTTATATAGAGCTGGCATCAGTGTTACCCTCTTATAATCTTCTACCCTACTCCCTTCCCCTTTTTTCACAATCGGCGCTATTATCTCCTCCTTCCACCCTCCCGGCCAACCTTCCCCATTTTATACTCTACTACACACCTCCCACGCTATTTCTATCATTCGTTCTCTACCACATTTCCATGCCTCGTTGGGTGTTTCGTTCCCTGCCATCGCCTTCCCCTCTGTCAGCTTTTTCACTGCTTCCCTTATCTCATCCTTGCTTAGATCTCCTTCCTCTCCTTCCCTCTTAGCTTCCTCCGTCCCCACTCTTACCCTTACCACCACTCCTCCTGACAATCCCATAAATTACTCTCTCCACTTCTCCGCTTCTATCTTCTCATTTACCTTCTTTCTGCCCTTCCTCCCCCTGTTCACTATCTCCCATACTTCGTTTTCCGTTTTCGCCCTCGCCACCTCTTTCATCAATCTTTCTCTTTCCTCCTCCTTCTTCCTTTCACACATCTCCTCATATGCTTTTTTCTTGGCCCTATATTCCTCGTCCTTGCTCTTGCCCTTTTTCCATTTTCTTAGCTCTTGCCTCGTCTCTTTCTTCCCCTCTCTGTACTCTTCATCCCATCATCCTTCTTTCTACCGTTCCCTTTCTCTGCCCCCTGCTTCCTCGCTCTCCTTCATTCCTTTTTTTATCCTCTCTATTGTCTTCTCCATCATCTCCTCCACTCCTTCTCCTTCTACCTTCATTTCCTCCATTCTCTTTCTGTACTCTTCTTTCATTTTGTCCAACCACTTTCCGCTTCCCACTTTTCTCCCTCCTCTTTTTTCCTTTCTCCTCTCTGCGTTCCCTCGCCTCATCGTCACCACCAATGGGTGATGATCCGATTCTACTCTATCTCCCACTTCCATGCTCTCCACCCCCCCTCCTTGTGTTGTCATCCCCTAGGACGTAATGTATCACTGTTGCCTTTTTCCCTCCTGTAAGCGTGAATTCTTCTTTCCCGTTTATGTTTCCGTTTAAAATTTCCCACCCCACCTCCTCTAGCACTTTAATTAATTTTCTTCCGTGTAGCCTTTTTCCCTCCTGTAAACGTGAATTCCCCTTGTTCGTCCCCGTTCATGTTTCCGTTTAAAATTTCTCACCCCTCCTCCTCTAGCACTTTAATTAATTTCCTTCCGTCCACGTTCTCCCCTTCGTCCTTTGACCTCATATTCCCCCTTCTTCCCCCCCCCCCCTCTTGCCCCCACCCTTCCTTCC
>NW_014332803.1:85959-102325 GCF_000341935.2 Cephus cinctus
TCTTGCCCCCACCCTTCCTTCCCATCCACGCATTGAAGTCACCGTCTATTATTACTCTTGCCTTCTCTCTTTGTGTCTCCATCCATTCCCTCAACCTCTCCATTTTCTTGTCCATGTTCCCGTTCACGTATACTGCCACCACTACCCACTCCTCCTCTTCCGTCTTCACTTTCCTTGCCATCAGCCCATCCTCAGTTCTCTGTTCTATTTCCTCCTCCCCTGCCATCTCTTCTCTTACTCCTATTACCATCCCCCCCGCTGCCCTGCCCTTCTTTTTCTTTCTTTTCGCCCACTGTGTCTCCCATACATATTCTGCTGGCATCTTACTTCTCACTTTGCTCCACTGATTCTCCTCCACCCATGTTTCCATTAGCACAATCACTTCCTACTCCACTATTCCCTTCCAAAACTCCTTATCTTTGTTCATTGCCCCATGCACATTCCAGAAACCTATTTTCCACCTTGTCCCTTCTTCTCCTCCTTCCTCCTTCTGCCCTCTCGACCCTGTTTTCTCTCCTATCCGTTTTTTGCTTCTTCTTTTCCCCTCCTTCTCACTCCCTCTAATGTCGTTCCCTCTTCTTCCCGTTCTCCTTTCCTTTCTCTTGGCCTCTCCCTCCCCCTTATATCTCTTAATATTTCTCCCTTCTCGTCCCATATCCACCGATCCATCTAGTATTATCTTCCCGTAATTTACCTGTACTCTCTTTCCTTTTCCTCCTTCCTCGTCCGCTATTTCTCCTAGCAACCACTGCATTTTTCTCTCTTTCCACGTGAGGTCGTCCTCAATCCTCTCCCTGCCTCCTCTTAGTTTGTGTCTATTCCTCATCACCTCTATCTTTCCTTCTAAGCTATCTATCCTCACTTCTACCATTGCTTCCATCCCTCTCCTACCCACTCCCTGTTTTCCTATTTCCCTTGCTCTCTCTATTCTCGTTTGTACCCCTATTCTCTCCAAAATTCTCGTCGCAATCTGAATTGCCGTCCTATCCTTTGCTGCCCCTTTTATTATGAAGTTCCGTCTTTTCTCTCCCTTTCCCTGGTCTCCATCCTCCTCTCCAACTTTTTCATCCGCTCTTCCATTTCCCCCTTTCCCCCCTACTTCCTCGTCCCTTTTTCCCCTCTCTTCTTCTCCTCTCTTCTCTATCTTCTCTATTCTTTTCTCTAGCTCTTCCGTTTTCCTCTCCTTTATCTCCACCGTTTCCAGCCTCGCCTCCACCTCCTTCACTCTTCCTTCTATCTCAGTTCTCTCTTTTTTCCACCTCTCCTCCCCCTTCCTCATTTCCTCTCTCAGCCTTCCTATCTCCTCCCTTGCCTCCCACCCCTGCTCCTTCACCTCTTTCATGTTCTTTCTTATTTCTTCCCTCATCCCCTCATCATTTCTAATACAGGTTCCTCTTCCCCTGCCTTCCGCTCTGGCGATCTTTACACTAATTTGCTTCTCTGAAACACCCGCTCCTCTTCCTCACTTTCTGCCTTCTGCTCCCTCTTTCTCTTCTACATCTCATTTAACTCCCCCCACGCCTCCAGTGTATTGCCACTAGTGCTCGCGCTCCTCTCTCTCATTAGCCTTTGTGCATTGGATGGCCTTCCTCTCTTTTTTATCTCTTCCGCCTTTTTCTCGTCCCCTCCATTACCTCCTTCCTTCTTCTCTTCCATCCTTTTTTTTTCCTCCTTTGCCTTTCCTTCTTGCCCACTGCTTGTTCCTTCTCGCGCCGCGCCTCTATCTTTCGCTCCTGCTTATTTGATTTTGCTCACTCACCACTCTGCTCCTTCGCTACTCTGTCCCCTGCTGCTCACTCCCCACTATTCCCGACTGTAACTCTCCTACTTCTCGCCTGTTTCCTGCTTACCTGTCCGGTGTCGTCACGGCCTCTCTTTTCGGCTCTACCTCGCGTTGCTCTTCTGCCAGCTATTCGTACCACCTCTCCCCCCTCTCTGTTCCACCGTTGCTGCCTATTCTGTTCTCGGTTTTCTCCTAACCTCTCCAGCACTTTCCACGCTTTTCCTGCCTTTATTTTTTTGTTTTCAACCCTTCGTTATATTCTCTTTTAACCCCCCTTCTTTCCTCTACCCTACTGGCTCACTCACCCCTCACCCTAGTTTTCACTTCTCACACTATCTTACAATCTTTTCCACCTGTTTCATGCACTCTGTTTACTCTTTCATCCTGGAAACGGAAGTCCTCTTGCACTGCTTGTGTTTGGCTATCATTACATTGGGCTAACAACCAACACATGTCGCAATATTCTCTCATAGAATAATTACTCATAATGCGAACTGACTGTGTCCGCAATGTGAAGTGAAATAAGTTGTAATTTGTAAACAAGTCATTCGACCGCAGTAGACTTATTACTGTTTACAAATTACAATCTATTTCGCTTCATATTGCGGAGACAGTCAGTTCGATTTATGTTGTTTCGACTACAAGATCGCACTACGAGTGGTTATTCTGTGAGAGAATATTGCGACATGTATTGGGTGTTAGCCTAATGTAATGGCAACCAAATACAAACAAACAAAGAATATGCAATTAGGTATCCTAATCGGCGACATCCTGATAAAAATGTTACGTACTCTACAATATTTACTGTTTCAGAATAATCATTATCATAGAAAATGTATGTAATTGTTGCAGATTAGCATGTCCAGATCCAAGCTCGGTCATGCGTAAATCAAAATCGGTCCTTTTCAGGACCACTCAAAACGTAATATGTTGGTACAACTATCTTGTCACATTAAAGGAATAGACATTATAAGGAATAAAGGATACCTTCTGAGATCCAGAGACTTTACAGCGAGCGATTGTATCTCACTCAATTACATGCAGATAAACAGATAAACCTATTCATTAGAATTTGACAAGGAATGCAACGATGTTACTACAGTGCGTTTCATAACGAACACCCTGTATGTTCGTTAACTAAACGTTAAGAAGCCAAGTATGTAACGCATTTTTGAACAATGCCACGGTGGTTATGTCACGGATGCTGCCCGGTACGGAATTCTAAAACCTAATCCCACATATGATAACAGATTTTTGATAAGTGGAAGTGCCACAGCGAGGAACGACAAGGTCGAGGGGATGTGATCTTGTTACAGGCGCAGTAGCATCTCTGGAGGAGCAGAGGGTTAATTTGTCGGAGATGAAGAATGGCAAGCTATTGTAGACCGCACCGTGTATTAGGATCCCTAAGATATACTCTCGCCGCTGCGCAACATTCAGCCATTTTAAAGCTCGAAGACTAGGCGTGATATGATCATATTTTCGAAGACCCAAAATAAAGTGAGCACCGGCATTTAAGACTCCCTGTAGTCTGATGTTTTCTTCCACTGTGATATCAAGTATTACTACAGAGCAGTAGTCGATCAGCGGTAGAATCAGAGAAGAAACGAGTTTCTGCTTTATTGCTTTAGGTAGAGAGTGCCCGTTTACCTTTAGTTGATACAGTGTTTTGTATGCCCTATTGGAAATGTTGGTAATCTGCTCTTGCCGGTCAAGTGACGGGGATACAAAAATACCCAAGCTCTTAACCAAGTTCATGAACGGGATCGCGCAGCCGTCAGCAATTAGATTATCAATATTTCCAAACTCGAGGGCGTTGATGTACCTAGAAGAGCTGAGATTCATCGCCTTAGTTTTAAACGCATTTAGTCGCAGTTTGTTCTGGAGGTCCCATTCGCAGATACGGTCGATATCGTCGTTAACTTTTGCAACGCAGTCATTAATTGCTGTTGGTACGCAATGGGCGTATATTTGCAGGTCATCCGCATATTTAATATAGGAGCAATTACGTATTCTTTCGTCGAAATCTCTAATATAAAGGAAGAAGAGTGTAGGGCGCAGGACTGATCCCTGGGGGACTCCCGAGGGAACAGCTGACCAATTTGAGATACCGAGCGATGTACGGACAGCCTGCCTCCGATCCGTGAGGTATGACCAAAACCATGTTGGTGCTGAGGCAGAGAAGTTTTGCAGTGATAACTTCCTAATAAGTAAAGAATGGTCAACCATGTCAAAAGCCTTTGAAACATCAAAAAGTACTAATACAGTGACCATACGGTCATCAGTTGCCTGATAAACATCGTCTGTGAGCTTAATGAGAGCATTTTGCGTAGAACCGCCCGCGACGAATCCAAACTGGAAGGGGTCAAGATGTCCATTACGCTTTAGATTGAGAATTCACTGAGAAGTGAGATCGGTCTAAAGTCACCGGGCTCTGATGAATTTGATGTCTTCGGCACCGGCACGACAATGGAGCTCTTTCACGCCATAGGGAAAATAGAGGTAGAGAGAGAAGTGAGGTAGAGGAGGGAGAGGGAGAGGGAGAATGAGTTTTTCCAGAAATTCAGGGGGAGAAACATCTGTACGTCCCAGACCACGGTGAAGAGCTCGGTACAGGTCCAGGGAAATGTGTAGGATAACTTAAGGGCAGACAAAAATTCTCTGAGCTGCTAATAATTAAAATAGCATTCTAATGGAAGATGCACCGTTTACGGGTTTGCGTCTGACGGAACGCATACCTCGAAAGAATTGAGAATCCCGCATTGCGCGTGAGACGGCTGCACGAAGCTAACGTGTTCAGACAGTATTGGCAGTCTGTCAATGGAAATGCTTGGCGCTCGGATGATGAAACAATGGCGAATCGCGCCGTCTAGCGGTAGCAGCTAACTTTTGTCTTCCGTGACTGTAATTCCTACCACGTAGCCATGATCCGCGGAAATTCTGCGTCCTGATTGGTGCATAATATATGCTTCCCAATTAAATACTATTGCGAATTTTGACAAACGGTTTGCGGGATCTCCAGTCATCATCCAGTTACCGGTGTTTTTAAGGTAATTCTGGGACACCCTAAATTTGCAGATATGTACTAGAAAAACATAAGCAAAGACACAGTTGAAGAACACACACATAAAGTCCGGTGAAGAAATTGTAACTTTTGTGGTCGTGTAATATATTTTTCCTCACTTCCTGATTTTTTAACTTTTATTTAGGGCTAGAATTTTTTATTTTCTCCAATTCCAGTTTTTTAATTAAAGCTGTGCATAATGAATGTTTCATGTCATAGGTTTGCTATAAAATAGTATTAAAATAAGTAGTTCTCGAAAGGTATTGTATCTTTGAATACTTATAATACAAGATTTGAGCGAATATTATGAATTTTTACAAAATTTTGTTATCATTCAATACCTGAAAATTGTGATGCTGTAAACTCAAGTTTACGGTTTGAAGGTGCCAAAAAAACGTTTACGGGATTAGGTTTAAATGTGTTTGAAATTGCACACAAGTTTTAAAAGCTACGACATTGCCACAGGATATGGGAAGGGGTAAAATAAAGTGGAGGGAAACGGGTGATGCCCAGTTGCGCACAAACCCAATTGGACACAAATGCGAATTTCTGCCTCCTGAGCGATATTTTACCAGTAATTCAACGATATTGTAAGTTATCTTTATCTGACGGAGCCTTTTCAAACATTTAATGCTCTCTTCAGTACGATATACTTATCCACTAACTTATCAAGTCTCCGAAATTTGAACATTCCACCCTATCCTAATCTTACCTAACCAAACCTAGCGTAAATTAATGTTAAGCCACATACAATATACTATAATAAGAAATCGTTCGTTCCTAATTCTATTCCATCTATTTGAAAGTGTACAGAATTTGGAGTAAAAAGTTTATCTAGGAAAGAAGTGTCGCCCGGTCATGGATTGGGATAAAAACCACTTGTATTCCTAAAATAAAATAGCTAAGTACGATATCAAATCACATGTCAATAGACCTCATCAGTCAAAGTTAAATCATAGAAGTCTCAGTCATGACTTACACTTTTGTATATCAGGTGCACTTACTCTAAGGTCTAACGATTACTCATATCACACTTCTCCACCGAATTATTGTAAAACAAGTAAATGAGATGATCCACAAATTTCTATTAGTAGTATAAGTTGGGGAGTTCTGAACCAGGATTCCTGTAACCGACATATACCGACACTCTAGAACCTTCGAAGGTGGGTGTCCGTGCTAAGTTGCCGTCGTGAGCTCTACGATTTTCGGAAATGACGCTACCGAGATCCCCTATTTTCTAGGAATTTATGGGGGATTCTATGAATTATGCGTCATATTCTGGAAATTTTGTGCTCGATTCTAGGAATCGCACACATTCGAGAACCTTCTAATACATTCTAGAACCTTCTAGAAGCTTCGACGGTTCGTGACCGTGCTAAGTCGCTGAGGATCGCTCCCAGATCCTCCTCTCGCGCGACGTTTTGATGGAGCCCCTTGCCCCCCACTCCAGGGAGCCTTCTAGAAGCTTCGATGAACCACCTTCCTCCCTTCCGATCCGTGTAGATTTCAGACGGCAGCTTTCAGCCGTTTTGATCTTGAACATTGTCTCATAGAATTGCGCATCGAGGATGCAGCAGCAGCAGCATCGATTCCAGGAAATTTGTCGGCTCTCGTCAGCCATTCGATTCCAGGAATCCTCCGTGCAGGTTTCGAACGGCAGCCCCTCCTCCCCGAAGCTTTCGATTACTCCCTCGACCCCCATGCAGACTTCAGGCGGCAGTCGGACACTGTTTTGACCTTGTTATTCAGGGTATCGAGTTACTCGCAGAAGATAAGCGACCCTCTGTGCACTTCGGAAACTTTTTGATGTAGAGTTCGAGCTCAAAGTGCGCATTTCGGGTAGATGTCTTATCGCTCGAACTGATGTAAAACAATTCCAAGAAAACCTTAAAACCTTCGTATAAAAGGCCCTTTGATGATGCGCAGCGATCATTGTTTGTTAAACCTTCAAGTTCATTATTGGTATTAACGAGATGGATTCTGCAAAGTGTAAAAAGTTGATCGAGATTATGGAAGGAGCATATAAACTTCTGAAATTGCAGAAATTGAAAAACGGACGAAATTTGGCACTCAAAATATCAGACTTGAATAAAATTTTAAGAAACGTTACTCTTACGATCGGAGAGAAAACCAAAATTTTAACAACGGTCGGAATTCTGAAATCTCTGAACGAAAAATTTGAACAACAACTTCAAAAAAGAGGTGGAGGAACAACGAGAGAAAGAAGAAGTGACAGAGTCCGTTGGGATGACTTGGAATCTGCCTTTAAGGGAAGAATAAGGACTGGAGTCATTGCAAACTTGCTACACAAGGACTTGGGCCGTTTCTTGGAAGATTCCAGAAAATTGTTTACTGCGAGAGTAAAAAACGCACTTCGAAAGGACGGAAATTTGAAAGTGAACGTCGTTTTGTCTTGTAAATTCGAGACCATGAAAGCTGGCGAGATTGCCGAAGAACTAAAGTTCTTCAACACTAAAAACGAAGTTATAATACCGTCCACAGACATCAGTGATTGGTTTAATACAAAGGTGAAGGAAAAGTTACTAGCCAAGGTTGAAGACTTTTAGGAAAGGGAGTCTGGTTGATCATTGGTAGAAATGATAAACTTAGCAGTAAACATCAACAGGTACATAATGATACACGGTGGCCTATCAATATTCATCGAGTTGCCTAAGAACGTGCAAAGTAAGAAAGCAGTCGTGAATATTAGAAACAACGATCCGTACTGTTTTTTTTGGTCGGTTACGGCAGCCCTTCATCCAGGAAAAGATCATGTAGACAGGATCAGTTCATATCCACATTTCAGGTCAGTGCTAAGGTATGAAGGATTAAATTTTCCTATTGACCCTAAGGACATTTCGAAATTCGAGAAGATGAATGATGTGGTAATTAACGTTTATGGTATAAAGTGTGATAGTGGTAATGACGTAGTACCAATTTACCTAAGTCAGCAAAAATTAAACAAGGAAGGGGTTCGTTTACTCATGTTGGAAACAAAAATTTATTCGAATGTAGATGACGTGAACATGAAAGACGGCAGTGTTTGTCACTTTGCTTGGATTCGAAATCTATCCTGTTTACTGAGTTCACAAATTTCGAAGCATCATGGTTTTACCAGATTGTGTGACAGATGTTTATGTCACTTTAGATTAGAAAGCTCTTTCGAAAAACATAGACTCGATTGTACAAATATAAATAAATGCAGAGTCGTATTACCGGATGAAAAAGATTAAATTATGAAATTTAAAAATTATAAGTATAAAGAACCTGTACCGTTTGTCGTTTATGCTGACATAAATACAAATAAGTCTAACTCGTTAAACACAACTCTCTATCGAAGACACGTTCCACATAGTATACCGTACTATTTGCAATGTAACTTTGACGATTCTATCTCCAAATTTAAAGTTTATCGTGGAAAAGATTGCGTGGAATGGTTACTGAATCAATTAAAGGAATAAGCTTAAATTATAGAATTTTACCTAAAATGTATCGTACCAATGGAATCTCTAAATTTCAAACAAAGAAATGAATGTTACTCGGCCAAGATTTGCCATATTTGTGAAAAACCGTTTACACCTCAGGATGCCAAGCATCGTGATCATTGCCATTTTACAGACAAATATCGCAGTGCTGCACATCAGGACTGTGATTTGAACTATAAGAACTCACATACCGTTCCTGTCGTATTTCGTAACTAATCTGGTTATGATTCATACTTCTTGATTAGAGCTCTAACTACATCTGTCGAGGGTTCAATGAATCTTTTACCACTAAAAAAAGAAAGATATATATCTTTCACGAAGAGCGTCAAAGATACGATTGTAAATTATTGATTTATTGATTCGTTTAGATTTATGCCGAGTAGTATTGAAAAATTAGTATCCTATTTGAATGATAATGAAAAACTAATTACGCGTAAACATTGTAATAATGTAGAGGAATTCAATTTATTGACTAGAAAAGGTGTTTTTCCTTACGATTATTTTGATAATTCGGAAAAACTCAAAGAGGATCAATTATCCGTAAACGAAGAATTTTATTTAAAATTAAATAACGAAGGAATTTCAGAAGCAGATTATGATCACGCTTGCAATATTTGGTAAAATTTTTGCATTAAAACATTAGGTGAATATTCTGATTGGTATCTGAAAACCGATGTTCTCCTTCTAGCTGATATTTTTGAAAAGTCACGCCATATACAATTTAGATCCTCTACACTATTACACTGTGCCGGGCCTTGCTTTCGACGCTATGCTCAAGTGTACGGGTGTTGAACTTGAGTTGCTGACTGATGTAGAGATGTTGTTATTTATCGAGAGAGGTATCCGAGATGGCGTAGCTCAATAGGTACACTGCAGGACAGTAATGCCGTCCTTGGGTGGACCTAGTAGGAAGCGGGAGTAGGGCGACCGGCAGTGGCGACTGGTGGCGAGCAAGTCAGGCCGCCGCGTAGAGAGGGTAGTCTATTCCCCTCGCTCGGGGGCATGTCTGTCCAGAGTCCAGGCGTCCCGTATGAGAGTGTCTCAGACAATTTCAACAGAGTCCGCATAAGTCCCTCTCACTCGCAGTTAGTGGAGTCCCAGAGATGCCTGCACTGTGTATAAGAGCGTCTCACTTGCGTCTAGCGCTAGTCGCCCATAAGACCCTCTCACTCGCTTTCAGTGGTTGCTCAGTGCGTGCGGGTGGGACATAGTAAAAAAAAAGTGGAAAAATTTATAGGTCTTTCGACCAGGGGTATAGCTGATGAGAAGTTACGTCATCAAAATGGAGGTTAGGTTATCAGTAGTCTTTCCAGAAACCATCGCGGTCTATTACCTGACCTAATCGATTCGGAATCGAATCGATTAAATGCTTCAAATAGTCCGGGTTGTGCCGAAACTGTTCCCAGATTCTTTGAGCATGCGCAATTATGGCTGACTTCGATCTTTATGATAAGATACCGTATGTAACGTTACACAAAAGTGTGCATAGAACAATTTGAAGGTGACTTCGGATTATAATAAGAGAGCCTAATGTTTGGAGTGGGAGGGTCTTATGGGCGACTAGCGCTAGACGCAAGTGAGACGCTCTTATACACAGTGCAGGCTATCTCTGGGACTCCGGGTAACCGATCCAGCTTGTTCCCTAGGGTATGTAATAACGAATCCGTACCTAGGCCAGATTGCGAATATTACACTGAATCTAATACTCTAACGGTTAGAGCCACGAGTGACAACGTGCAGTCCGATCTTTTACGCGTGAAACTGAATGATTTTCTGAGCGTCAGTGCCATGATTTTGGCTGCTTATAGAGTTGATTTTTACTGATGCTCTAGGTACGGTTAGGACGTTAGGAATGCACTCGGCTAACCAGCTGGGTAGGTGGCACGGGCAATGCACTGGGTAACGTGCTGAGTCTGCAATTATGCTTCCTGTCGGCTACGTTATTCTTCTGTTTTGGAATGAAGGTCGATATACGTAACAAAGATATGATCATAGTGGAATTAAATCGAACAAAAATTAAATTCAATAAGCCGATATACGCAGGATTTTCCATCCTAGACATTTCTAAAACCTACATATACGTTGTTCACTACAACTATATAAAAAATACTTTTGGTGATAAAGCTAAATTGATGTATACCGACACCGATAGTCTCATATACTACTTTACTGTTCCGAATATATATGAGTATATTAAACGTGACTTAGATAAATTTGACACCTCACAAAGGGGGTACACCAACTGTGGGTCCCGGATTCAGATGAAATTTGTCAGTAATGTAGTATATCATCACTAGAGAAGGATGCTCAAACCATACGACCCAACGTTAAGTCATAAGCCGAAAAAATCGATTCAAAGTATGTGGCGTATCATGTGTACTAGTTTTGTTACATTGAAATTTCAAGTAGGGCCGTAGCTCAAGGATAGAGTGCCAGACTATCACTGTGATGACACGCGTTCGATCCCTGCCCGTGGACTATTGAATTTTTTTTTTTTTTTCATTCATGCACAACATATTCAAGACAAATTATTTTGTGAAAATAAATTTTCTGTAACAAATTATTATATATATATATATATATATGTATTATGACGTACTGGACCACAAGGATGGCCCAGGGTCTCGCAATAACAGCTATCTCAATAACACGGGAGAGGGGGAGGGAATCAAAGAAAGGGGAGGGGACACGGTGTAGAATAAAAAGAATATATAATCGACATAAGTAAAGGTTGGTACAAAAGAGCAAATCTAAAACAAAATATAATCAATTGAGGTACTAAGAAAAAAACAATACTAAGAAATATAACAGAACGTAAACTAAAAGATAAACGAAAGATACAATGCTCGCGATTGTGACTCCAATCGATAGTCAAAACACTGTGGGTCGGGCTCACGCAGGAGCACACGGGGTGTTAAGGGACTTTTAACTGGGCTAGTGGGTGAGGGGAATCAGGGAACGGGGGGAGCAGGGTATGGGCAAGGGGGCACGGGGCAGGGGGGGCACTAGATACCTCGAAAACAACAAATGGGCGCCAGCTACTTGTTCGGCGTAGCACCGTCGAGTGACCTCAGGGGGTCCTCGAATATTTACTCAAACTCGAAATGGCACGGCTAGCAGGGGTAGAGGTGAGGGGGGTCTCAGGGAGGAGGGTTCCCGAACGCAAAATGGCTACTTTACAAATTACCTCGGTGCTAGAACGCAAAAGGAGAAAAAGGAGGTGAGAGGAGAGGGAAGGGCTGAGGGTTGTCGGGGGAGGGCGCAAGATACTAAAATTAGGGCGCACGCAATATACCACGGGCCTCGAGTGTAAGGGCAGAAGGCCCGTCGCAAATACAAAAAGAATCACTAGAATGCCGGCCCACGTGGGGACGGCTCGCAATGTCCAGAGGGGACTTACAAAGGTCTAAGGAGCAAGCACTAAGGGCGGATAGGGAAGGGATAGTAGCTAGGGAATCGCAATCACTCGTAGTCACACAATACGCTCTTCACACTGATATCCAAAGGCACAATAATCCAAATGATCGCACACCAAATTTCCACACTCGCACTCAAAATTCGCATACGTTTGCTCGCAACTAGATCCTGGCTCGAAGTGAAGAGATTTCCGGTCGTCCGGGTCCTCGTGGGCCTCCAGGGCCTCGCTGATTGGCTGGGGCTTCTCAGCTGAGAGGGCTACGCGCTTCGGCATTGGTTGGCAGTTCTGGCATGGCAGGGCATTGGTCCGATTCAAATCAGCTGTGTTGCCGGGCCTTCCAGGGCCTCGTGTCGGCGGCACGGCGCTGGCTTTGCCGGCACGCGTGCTGGCTTCGCGCGCCTGTCAATATGGCGACCTCCAGGCCTGTCAGAATCCTCCCGGGCACGTCTGCGGTCTCGGAGGGAGAGGGCTCCGTCGCTGTCACACGGGATTTTTTCCTGCTCGTGTGACGGGACTGCACCGGGGCTGCATATATTGGTGACGATGGAGGTGGCTGGGCATCCATCCCACGGGCGACTCAATCAGCTGTGTTCCCTACCTATGCCATCCCTGTCTTCTGCTGCCTCGGCGACGTAGCCGCTCTCGCGGTCCATCCAGGGATGCTGTGTTCTCGTGGCAGGTCCACAGCGGTGTCCTCGTTGCAGGTGCTTATTGTTGGTCCTGGAAGATGGTCCTCGAGCCAGTGCCCTACGGGGGAATAATGACACGGAAGGAGGGGTGGAGAGAAGGGATCTTAACTCTAAATACAACAAACATAAAACACTAACTAAACGCAATTAACAATACTTAACTATAAAACGCAGTACCCGAGGCCGGCGGGACCTCGAGCCAGGTGGCGGAGGGGAGTCTGCAGTAACATTTTTGTTACAGTATATATATATATATATATTGTAACGTGGCGTTACAGAGCTGGAGGGCATACCACCTAGGAATGACCGAAAAATAAATAAATAGGACTTATCAGGTCGGATAGTGGGTTCAATAGCACAGTAGTAAGTGCTCGACTTGGCAGTCCGAAAGTATCGGGTTCGAATCCCGATCAAAACTCCTAATTTTTCGGAAATTCCTAGCCCTCTAGCGCTCTCTGGCGGCTCTATGGATATAAATTAATTATAGCGGGGACGAACCGGGCACCCCGTTATAAATGACCTAGCCCACCATGTCCTCTAGCGCGTCAACAATAGAAAAACCAGATCAAAGGTGGCCGACCGGTATATCATCCTCGCGTGGGCCCCACGTTGGGCGCCATTTTGTAACGCATTTCCTGACCTACGTTCTTTCCGCAACCCCGACGTGGCATTCCGCGGATCCCTTCGGCGCCAGGTGCATCCTTGCACCAGCCCGACTCGTCGGGCCTTTAATTTTTAATCCGTGGCGCGTCACTTCCGGGAGTCCTCTCGACCGGATCTTCCTGCTAGCTCTGCTTCGCGTTGGTAGAGGGGAGCGTGAGGGCGGCGAGTTTCCACAGGAATCGGTTGGCCTTTCCGAAATAATCGACACGGTGGAATTTCCTTTCAACAATCTACATTTATTTTGTCCTAGGTAAACGGTTACAGTCGGGTGGTCTTACGGACGCGACTCGATACAATCCTATCAAGGGACGCGGTCGCGGCAGTCGTCTTCTCTTTTTCCGGGCGGCTGCAATCTTCTCGCGTGTGAGTCGGTGGTGGGCCCGTAGCCCCCACTCCGCGTGCCTCGCTGCACCGGCGGATGCGCTTCATCCCCGGCCGGCGCGCGGCTTCGCTCGAAAAATGGTAATCGGATGGGACTTACCAGAACTTCCGGTGCACACGGATTCCTTCCTGGTGGTCCTTGGCTTTTTCCCTTTTTCGGCTTGGTCTCTCTCGCTCTCTCTCGGTCGCTCTCTCTCGCAGCGTTGCCTCAGTCCAGAAAATCAAAGTCCGGGGGAAATGCCAAGTTGTCTAATCACGGTATCTGTCCAAAATGACTATCTCATAAACAAAAAATCCAAAATTCGCCAACCACTTTTCAAAACGCGCTCACACCAGGTTCACGGTTCAAAACGAAGTGGCCCCCTTTTGGCCCCCCGGTCCGAAGATTCCCGAAGAATCCCGAGTTCACCCGAACTCGTGCGCTATCTCTCGCCTCGGTCCGCTATCCGTTTTTCGGCGCTCACAGCCCGCCAGTCTCTGGGCAGCGCCGATCTTACCCGAGCGCGCCCGATCGTCGGGCTCGGCGCTGCCGGTTTTCCTCCCCGGCTTCCTCTCGCCACGAACCTTCGGCGTCGTCGGCATTTTCTCGGCGGCTTTCGTCGGCGGCACGGCTCTCCGTGCGCCTACGCTTTTATGTAACTGGCCGTCCCACGGACGCCACGTTACAATATATATAAATTTGGCTATGGTATACTTTGAAGACGGTTTCTTTTACGAACACGCTTATTCAAAGTCTTATAGCTATTTTGTGGTCCGACCTCAAAGTTTTTCCAGCGTAATGACTGTTTTGAGGCCCATAAAGGTGACTCTCACACCGAATTTGTTTATATTTTTTTTTATTGTTAATAAAATTGTTTATATTGTTAGGTTAGGTTAGGTTTCGTTAGGTTAGTTTAGCTTAGAATTCCAATGCTGTCACACCCCAAGGTTGTAGCTTTTTTTAAAAAAAAAAAAACATTAGCTTGCAGGTTTGACCCCTTAATGTTTCGGGTCCCCAAAGTTGTGCCACATTTGTGCACGCGCGTGCAGTGGCACGTCTTCCAACAAATGTTGTAAATTGTTTTGCAAGAACTGCAAGTACGAACGCCCTGTTAAACGGGTTGGCATAAAGTATGGACCAATTAGTACATTACCAATTATACCAGCCCAAACATTGATGCTCCACCGAGTTTGAAAATGCGTTTCGCGCATTGCATGAGGATTTACTCTCAACCAAATATGAGTATTACGCGTATTCATTATACCATCGCGCGTAAATTGAGCTTCACCTGTCCACAAAATATGGGTTAAGAGCTCATCATTCCTTACACTTGCCTGCAGAAGCCAATTGCAGAAATCACTTCTTGGTTGAAAATCTGCTGCAACTAGAGCTTGAACACGCTGGACATGATAAGGATGTTGATGGTCTTTTTTTAATACGTTCCAAATTTGTGAGTGACTTATTCCAAATTGCACACCAGTTTTTCGAGTGCTAGTTTCCGGCTGGTTGTAAAAATGTTGTAGAATTGCTTCTTCTACGCGAGGAGTTCTCTGAGTTCGTGGACGTCCCTTATCTTGACCAACGGATTTAAAATTACACGTCTATCGGGACGTCGGCGAGTAGGAAATCGCGTTTGATATAAATTGGCAGCAGCAGAGGCATTACCATTGCATGCTCCTAGTGCCATGATCATATCAACATACTCGTTATTTGAATATTCTACCATTGTATTGGAGGTATTGTAGTTCTTTAATGAAAATTTTGTTACGACTGTGAAATTTGGTAAAAATAGTGACAGGAAATGTAATAAACATTGCTGCAAAGGTCATTTTTGGCCAGCCTGTTTAACGAAGCGTTTATACTTGAAGTTCTTGGAAAACGTAAATGAATAACACAAAGTATAAACACAAACTCAGAGACAAAGTGGGGGCTTGAGACTACAGAAGAACTGATATAGTCCGTACGTTGAAAAATAACTAGATGGGCTGCGCGCGCAACGAATTTTGCCTGCAATTATTTTGAAAATGACGCTCTAATTAGGAAAAAACTATTCTGAAAAATCTTCTTATTTTCTACAAAGGTATCACCTGCTTCTCGGTTGTACCACCATTTTTTGAACACCCTGTGTATATATATTGTGACCACGTCCGTGATTTATTGGTCCTCGAACGGGCCCAATACGCAGCTCTGAAAGTCGGGCGGGCGGACGAAATAAAGGGGGACACGCGTTCAGTAGGATAATAACAATGTTATTGTTGCAGGGAAAAGAACAGAAATACAAAACCAAAGAACAGTGAAAAATTACAATGTCGTAGATAAAAGAAGAAACTAAAATAAGTAATGCAACCAAAGAGTTACCGCTGATCTAGCGCAGTCTATGGGGAAGCGGCGTGACTCACGCGGGAGCACGCTACAGGGGCTGTCAGTTGGGAGCTATGGCGGGGGGGATTGGGAGGTGAGGGGAAACTTGCTAGCGATCAGCCGGTCTTCATAACAACTATGGGCGCCAACTACAAGGCGGTGTAGCACCGATCCGGGACCTTCAAAGGTCCTCGGATGTTTACAGTCTGTCTAATATCGGGCGCGGTTAGCTAGAGGGAGAGGCAGGAGGAGGGATCTCAGGGTGGAGGGTTCCCGATCGCGATGGCTTCTTAATAATTACCTCGATTTTTCTGATCTGTCCGAAAAGGGGGTTATTAAACGTTGAGGGGAGAACAAGGGAATGCGGATCCTTACGAGTGACCGCACGCTAAACAGACAATCGTGAGACACACACCACTCGACCTGACGGCGTGACAGGGGGATACAAAGAATGGTCGGTCCACGTGGGGACGACTCGCAATAGACAATGGCTAATTATATACTAGATGAAAAGGCTAGAGAGAAGAATGGGGGGGGGGGGG
>NW_014332803.1:102372-103316 GCF_000341935.2 Cephus cinctus
GGAGGGGGGGGGGGGGATGGAACAGGGAATCATTCAAACTTTATTTTACTCACTCTATTTCCTCGCTGTTTTCTCGTCTTTCTCTCACACAGTCCTCACGTTCCCACTCGTTGTTCCTCTCACTCTATTTGTATATTTCCTCACGCTTTATATTCCTCACTCAGTCTTTTTATATTTCTTGCTTTTGGTATTCCTCACTATTCGTATCTCTCACACGCTATATCGCTCGCTCTATATTTCTCACACCGTATATCTCGCACTCTATATCGCTCACACACTTTTCTTTTTGCGCGGTCTGGCTCGAAGTGAAGTCCTCGTGGCGCGGGACCCTGTTGCTTCTCTTGGGCTGCTCCAGGGGCCTCGCTGGTTGGCTGGCGGCTGGAGTTTGGAGAGACTACGCGTTTCGGTATTGGTCAGCGGGTCTGGCATGGCAGGGCATTGGCGGTGTGACGGGCGCTCGAACGTGGTTGGCCGATTCATGGTCCGCGCTGCTGGCCGGACAATATGGCGGCGTCCTGGGTCTGTCAGTCGCCACGGTGCATCCGAGCGGTCGGGGGAAGGGGACCCCGCCGCTGGCTGCACAGGCTTAGTGGCTACCCGTGCAGCAGGACTGCACCAGGGACATGTGGTAGCGGTGGTGGCTGGCGGTCGTGCCGGCTGTCGTGGCTGAGTCCGTCGGTCGGTTTCCTTACTCCTGCCCATGCCATTCCCGCGTCCCGTTGCCTAGGCGATGCAGCCTCTGTAGCTGGTTCCCTCGGTCGGTCGAGCTGGGGGTGGCTGTTGGTCCACGCCGTCTTCGACCCATTCCTACTGCTTGGTGGGGAAGAGAGGGGGGTGGGAAGGAAGGGGAATGGGAACTTATCGCTAACTTATTACTACCTTATTCTAAATGTTCCCTCGCGCTCACGGAGGCGAGCGGTGCCCTCGAGCCAGGTGGGTGGGAG
>NW_014332803.1:103888-113290 GCF_000341935.2 Cephus cinctus
GGCATGCAACGGGTCTTCACGTTACAATATATATATACAGTAAAACCTGTTTTTGTGCAGTGGATAGGGACCGCATAAAAGAAATCGTACAAAAAAATATTCGGAAATTTTATAAATTCTTACATATAATAAACAACTTTGTACGATATATTACCTAAAATTTTTTTTATGCGGTGGATTAGGAACCGCATAAAAAAAGTCGGACTTAAAAATAGATCAATGATTTATGAAATAGATGAGAGAATGCTTTCAATTAAATTAAATAATCAAATTAGATCTAAAGAAATTGTAAAAATATTTAATTCTTCATTGTACATATGAGGTATTCTTTTACAAATCGAACACTTTTTTTGACTGTAGAATTTAGATTCTCATGAAAATTTTTTTACAGCTTCTATTCAAGAAATAATGTGACACCTGTATCACGATTTTTGAGAGAAAATTTTTTTTTGATAGGTATATTTATTTTTAATTTTAATGATAATCGAAGAAATGATAATTACTCATGTATATAAAATTCATTATTTCTGGTTTTACTCATTCAATCGATTTCGTTTTTTTTTTAATTCCTTACCGTGTTATGTTAGCTCTTTAATGAATATGTAAATGATCTTCATTCTGTTATTTAAAAAAGTTATTAACAATTTTATTGTTTAAACAATTATTTTACATTTGCCCCCTCAATGAATAACATTTAAAAAAATACTATCGTGTGCAGTATGTTTTAATCTAAAAAACCCACACTTAAGAAATGTGGAGACTTTATTAGATCCGAAAATATTAAATATTTTCTAGTGCGCGGCGTGCGCGTCGCGCGTGGATCATAGCTTGACGTGCTAAAACGTCTCTGAGTAAAGAAAGAAACGAAATAATATTTAATATTTTCCAATCTACTAAAGTCTCCATTGTTTTTAAACGTGCGTTTATTATATTGAGATATAGCACACACAACAGTATTTTTTGAAATATTATTCATTGAGTTCATTGTACATATGAGGTATTCTTTTACAAATCGAACACTTTTTTTGACTGTAGAATTTAGATTCTCATGAAAATTTTTTTACAGCTTCTATTCAAGAAATAATGTGACACCTGTATCACGATTTTTGAGAGAAAATTTTTTTTTGATAGGTATATTTATTTTTAATTTTAATGATAATCGAAGAAATGATAATTACTCATGTATATAAAATTCATTATTTCTGGTTTTACTCATTCAATCGATTTCGTTTTTTTTTTAATTCCTTACCGTGTTATGTTAGCTCTTTAATGAATATGTAAATGATCTTCATTCTGTTATTTAAAAAAGTTATTAACAATTTTATTGTTTAAACAATTATTTTACATTTGCCCCCTCAATGAATAACATTTAAAAAAATACTATCGTGTGCAGTATGTTTTAATCTAAAAAACCCACACTTAAGAAATGTGGAGACTTTATTAGATCCGAAAATATTAAATATTTTCTAGTGCGCGGCGTGCGCGTCGCGCGTGGATCATAGCTTGACGTGCTAAAACGTCTCTGAGTAAAGAAAGAAACGAAATAATATTTAATATTTTCCAATCTACTAAAGTCTCCATTGTTTTTAAATGTGCGTTTATTAGATTGAGATATAGCACACACAACAGTATTTTTTTAAATATTATTCATTGAGGGGGCATAAGTGAAAAAATTGTTTAAACAATGTAAGTGCTAATAAATATTTTAATTAAAATATTTTAATGATAATCGAAGAAATGATAATTACTCATGTATATAAAATTCATTATTTCTGGTTTTACTCATTCAATCGATTTCGTTTTTTTTTAATTCCTTACCGTGTTATGTCAGCTCTTTAATGAATATGTAAATGATCTTCATTCTGTTATTTAAAAAAGTTATTAACAATTTTATTGTTTAAACAATTATTTTACATTTGCCCCCTCAATGAATAACATTTAAAAAAATACTATCGTGTGCAGTATGTTTTAATCTAAAAAACCCACACTTAAGAAATGTGGAGACTTTATTAGATCCGAAAATATTAAATATTTTCTAGTGCGCGGCGTGCGCGTCGCGCGTGGATCATAGCTTGACGTGCTAAAACGTCTCTGAGTAAAGAAAGAAACGAAATAATATTTAATATTTTCCAATCTACTAAAGTCTCCATTGTTTTTAAATGTGCGTTTATTAGATTGAGATATAGCACACACAACAGTATTTTTTGAAATATTATTCATTGAGGGGGCAAAGGTGAAAAAATTGTTTAAACAATGTAAGTGCTAATAAATATTTTAATTAAAAAAATAAAGGTCATGTAAATATTCAATAAAAATCTACCATAACAATGTGAACAATGAAAAAAAAGACGGAATCGATTGAGTAGGTTAAACCAGAGATATTGAATTTTGTATTTAGGAAAGTGTAGCATTTTCTCGAATTTTATTGAAATTTCTGTTTAATATAGTTAATTGAAAAAAATTTTTTCACCAAAATCCCGATATAGGTGTCGGCTAATTTGATGAGATGTTATAAAAAAAAATTCAGAGCATTTAAAAATTCGAAAACTTTTTTTTTTACAAATCCGTACGATTTATAAAAGAATGCCTCATAAGGAGTCTGTTTTCTGCTAATGTTATGCCAAGATGTAAATCGTTGGCCTTCAACTTTGAAAATACTGTACATGAACAGATATATCCATGCGACGTAAGCGCTTGCTTGTACACATGACGAGAGCTCTATAGAGAATGCATGCGAGTAACAACAAAGTAATAGATATTCATAGAGTTACTTTAGAGGGTCTTTCAAAGACTCGTAACACGAGTCGAAATGAAAGTACGAGACACTAACAGAGCAACAGCTAAACTAGTTTAAAGATGTCTAAAAGGGAGAGTTTGGTTAGTTGATTCTAGTCAAAATCGAGGAGCTTTTCTTTTTTTTCAGTCCGGAAAGTGGACGTTCACCTTTTCAAAAAACGGAAGAAGCCCCTGTTCTTGTCGGGAGGCGGAGCCATCAGCATTGGGACTTGGTTCTTGTGCGTTATATGAATCTGTAATAAAAACAGGATAAGCACAAGCAAAACTAATTAAATAAGTAAAGGAATAACACTCTTTATTTTTTTACTTTTTTAACTCACCGTACACGGGCCCTGCATCCATGGCTCCCCATCAATCTGCATGGGAAATCTTTTGCTTGTATTTTTCACCAAAATCCCGATATAGGTGTCGGCTAATTTGATGAGATGTTATAAAAAAAAATTCAGAGCATTTAAAAATTCGAAAACTTTTTTTTTTACAAATCCGTACGATTTATAAAAGAATGCCTCATAAGGAGTCTGTTTTCTGCTAATGTTATGCCAAGATGTAAATCGTTGGCCTTCAACTTTGAAAATACTGTACATGAACAGATATATCCATGCGACGTAAGCGCTTGCTTGTACACATGACGAGAGCTCTATCTCTCATATACATAGAGAAGTTTTCAAATTATACATTAAATAGTTTGCTGCTACTCGTCATAATCCAAAAAGGCGCATCTTCTTGTGATGAATTGGTTGAAAATCGCTTGCGTCGCTTGAAGATAGGATTTTTTTTTATTTTAATTTTTTTTTAATTTTTTTTTTTCGCGAGTTCCAGATACATCGTTCTCAAGGAGACCACGTAAACAGAGTTCGTGCACAACATGTATATGTACATTGATAGGAAACAATAAACTGATGCTAACGCCGCTAATATTCATATACCGCATAAAAATAAATCGCACGAAAAAAATCGCACAAAAATAAAATTGCATAAAAAAGTACCGCACAAAAACAGGTTTTACTGTATTGTGACGTATTTTTCGCGATCGAGCCTCGTCGGGAGATGAGAGACTGACCGGCGCACAACTTACGCGATTCCTTCGCGTTCCAGGCAGCCCAGGGCTAACATACAAAATTCGAAATAATACCTAGGGTATTGTTGGGCGCCAGGTTCCAAAACGGGAACCACATATACTTCGGTTCTATTCTGTCATTCGGGTCGCTACTGGCTAACTCAGCACCGCGGAGGCGTCGGGGATCTTCAAGAGTAAGAACAACTTTAACAAAATGAACACTTTGGCTTTTTGGGTCAACAATAACAAAATTGATCGTTTATTTTGCGCCAATTCCGGACGCGACCACACGAATATAACAAAATTCAAATTTGACAATTTCGAAATAAATAATGGACCGAATAAGATCGCGACGAATTTTAGCTTAAGTCCTAATCCGAATTTCTACGTACAAAGTTCGCGATCTATTCCGCGCAGTCTAAATCTTACAATTCGTTAAATACAGTCGTACAATCCGATAAAATTCGATACTTTCAAAGTCAATAAATACTTTCGGACAATTCGAGACAATTCGACATTTTCAATAAATACTTTTATACCGTTCGATACAATTCGACCTTTCGACAATTCGACTTCTTCCGGACAATTCGCTATCGGTTCAATTACATACAATTCTCAGTACCTGAGTCGATTAAAAAATATAATTTAATCGCAATTTAATCGCGACACTTCGCAAACACGACTTCAAGGACTATTCCGTGTCTCTCGGCAACACGTCCCTAACGGGAACGCGGTACAATAAAATTCGGAGATCTAACACTCAACATTGCCGAGAGAACCTATCATTCAAACACATTCATACTCGATTCGATTTACACACGCGCGATAAATATGTCCACAATGGGCAACACATTTACGCGAACACAGTCCCTTGCCGGTCGGTGGAATCTCGTACTCAAAACGAACGCGATTCCACGAGTGGGAACATCTCCCACATGCCTACAGGCACAATTCAACAACGTACAAAACGCGTGTTCTTACGAGATTTCGTCGCTCACAAAAATTAACAAATCGCTTACCGATATCTCTATGTCTTTTGATCGGGAGAATTTAGCCCGTGCACGCGGCCTCGGACGAAGTTCCGGATTCTCCACAGACTTGAACCCCGAAAACGGCTCCAAAAACACGACTCGCGTCGTCGACAGTCCAGGCAAGAAGAAGGAAGTTGCCTTCCCTTTTGATCGTAATCGGCAGCACCGGAGACTCTCATCCTCTCCCTTATTTGCAACCACCGCTGATTGGTCCTACGGCCCCAATCAGAAATCTCCACTCGGACACCACGCGCTATAATTCAAATCCGTCTTCGCGACAATTCACACGATTCGGGAACAGCGATTACTGGCTGTCCCGCAATGGGCTCCGTCGTCCCATAGGAATTCGCAACACTTCACTAGCCGTCCCCGGATTCCCAGTTCGCGAGTCTTCGTTCCTTTCGTCTATAGCGGTGGGCCTCCGTCATGAGTTGTGGTGCGTTACAGGTGCTCCCTCGTTTGTAGGTCGATGTCACGCGAAATGAGTAACCCCAAAAAACACTTACGTGTAAAAAACTACGACAAGTACAGGAGTGCTGTGTATTCCTCTAATAAAAAGATTGATATCAGATTATTAAGGCCTAGTCCATAAGTCATTACATGTTTGCCTATTATATGATCTAGCACTGGCCCATCATTTTAATAGTATTTTCAAAATTTCCTATAACGTTTACACTACTCTTTTACATTACTACTGCTTCTCGTAGTTGATTATGATTTAATGGTTATTTAATAATTAATAAAACTTTAGCTGATTCCTTATCGAGTACTACTTGGCGGGTCCGTGCATTTCTTGATATAAATTTGCGTTCATTATGCCAGTCATTAAACTCAAAACTAATGTCAACTTTCTATATAGAGATTATTAAGGATAACTCGTTAATAATAATCATGGTAAAAGCTTAATAACAAACATATAGTTTTAGGATATTGTTAGTACGTTCAAAGTAAGTACTTTGGAATTTTTTGCACGGACCCGCCAAGTAGTACTCCATAAGGAATCAGCTAAAGTTTTATTAATTATTAAATAACCATTAAATCAAAATCAACTACGACAAACAGTAGTAATGCAAAAGAGTAGTGAAAATATTATAGGAAATTTTGAAAATAAAATTAAAATGATGGGCCAGTGCTAGATCATATAATAGGCAAACATGTAGCAACTTATGTACTTAGCCTCAATAATCTGATATCAATACTTTTTATTAGAGGAATACACAGCACTCCTGTGCTTGGCGTAGTATTTTACACGTAAGTGTTTTTTGGGGGATATCACAAGTTTTTGTTGCTCAACGGGACATAGAAGCTCTAAGCACTGAAATCTATATTGTCACAGATATAAAATGTTAATGCATTATGATGTTGCTGATCATAAAAATATATTGCGTTGTCGAACGTGTTTAATGGCATATAAATTTAATTTGTAAGTCCCTTTTTTTTAGAAATGCATAAAGATATATACAAACTTTTAAAGAAAATGTAATCTTCAATGCATAAGCGTCGTTAATGGTGTCCAGCTTGTTGAAGCCGTGTGGTAAACATAAGAGAGGAGAGTGTGCTGGATTATTTACGTACCTCAGGCCGTGCGAACATCACAGAGGATACTATAGTTTGAGCGAAGCGCCAAAGCTTGTTGCACACTTTTCCGGACTTGTACGTCCGACACCTAGATACAGAAAACTACGGAGCGGAGTACCTGGACACCTAGGCCTTCCACATCCAACACCTAGGTACAGAAAACTACGGAGCGGAATACCTGTACACCCTGGACTTCCACATCCAGTACCTAGATACAAGAAACTACGGAGCGAAACCCCTGGCCACCCTGGACTTTTACATGCGACATCTAGATACAGAAAACTACAGAACGGAACACCTGGACACCATGGACTTCCACATTCAGTATCTAGATACAAGAAGCTACGGAGCGGAACACCTGAACAATCTGAACTTTCATATCCGACACCTAGATACAAGAAACTATGCGCGCTCCACATGAATGATATTAAAAACTGAATAATACTCTACTGTTGTGAAAGCACCCTTATACTAACTGGAAATTCGGTATGAACGGTAGCTTCACGTATAAAGTGTATTTGATTGTGTTGTGTATTCGTAAATTACTAACACCATACAGAGTACAAATAGGTAAAGAAGGCACAGCAGTCAGCGCCATCTGTCGTGTAAAAAATGCGATGGACGTGCGAAGACGACGATGACGACGACGACGACGGACCTGAAATAAAATCATCTCGCTCGCCGTGTGAATGCGTCTTGATCCCGTACACGAATCGTATTGAATTTAGTGGCAATCAATTCAGAACCCTTGATTCCTAGAATGAATGTATTAATAAATTTTTCTCACACACAGTCGTTCATAAAATATTTGAGTCGAAACACAGGTACAAGAGATGCTTCGTGTAAAGAGTCTCGGCGGGCTGTGCCCCGTACGGCGGGTTGCCTGTACTTGGCGCGAGACTCGACCGAGTCTCTTGATTGGAAAATGGTGCGTGATGTGCGTATGAGAAGAATCGAAAAAAGGGAAAGGGTGGCCTGGTTGTGGTACGAAGGATGTACAAACGCTTCCTGAGCATTTGATATTTTTTATTTGCATTTCTTATTCGCAATGAAAATACATTCTGCAACAGGACCTTTTGAAGATTGAGGAGTTAAATACTTTGAAGAATAAGGATAATGGAATAAAGTCAATAATTTATGTTATATAATCTGTATTTATTTACTCTTTATACAATTTTTCTATAGTTTAATTTAAGGTATGCAATCATCCCAGGTAAAACTACACTCTAAACGCTCGAGTGAACTATTTACTAACAAGGAAACCCCCCCAACCCGACCCCACCGATTTCAATAATTTTTTTATATGCTGTAGTACTCGACAAAATAAGAGACACGTATTTTTTTTTTTTGTGCTGACATCCACTTTAAAGGGGTGAAAACGACCCCTGAAATTCACCCCCGAAAATCGTTTTTTCATCATACCTCGACTTCTAATTAATATTTTTTAATAAAACCAAGTGGATAATATTTGTCATAAGAAGTCGAAGATATGAGGTGTGTTTATGACCCAAGGGGTTACAACCCTTATTTTATATTTTGAAAAAACTATATTTTTTATGCTCTTTTTCTGCATAAAAACCGGGGTATGCGCTCAAAAAAATAAAGAAAAGCGTTTCCGTTAACTCCATCAAATATTTCAATTTGGGTGTTTCAGGATTTTTCAAAGGGATAAAAACCACCCCTAAATTTTACCCCCGAAAATTGTTTTTTATCATATGTCAGATTCTAATTGATATTTTTTAATAAAACCAAGTGGAAAATATTTGTCATAAGAAGTCGAAGATATGAGGCGTGTTTATGACCCAAGGGGTTGCAACCCTTATTCTATATTTTGAAAAAACTATATTTTTTATGCTTTTTTTCTTTATATAAACCAGGGTATGTACTCAATATTTATTAATATTTTTTAATGAAACTATGATTAAAAATTATTTTTATAAGATTTATTTCTTTTTCTTCTCTTTTTATAATTAATTGTAAGTCACAGTATTTTATTCTTCAAAGTGTTGACAATAATGATTATCTTCAAAAAAGTGCTTAAAACATAAAGCTCACGTTGACCAAATTTTCCCCAGAATGAGTTTAGACATAATTTTGCAACGGCTCGAAGTCCTGAGTTTTTCGCTACGCGCTCACGTTCGAGTGTAATTCCTTCAGCCTTTTTGTAATCATCTAGATACTTCTGTTTGCTCTACTCATTGATGCACGCTATAGGCCAACCCGAAGATTCCTGTTTTACTTTTAAGAATGTATCAATATAATCGACAAAGAAACCACCTATACGTGTACTAGGGTCGTACTGGCTAACCTCGTATTGCCATATTTCTTCAATTTTCGTGATGATATAACCCATACCGACTGCTTTGTGAAGTTCAACAGAAACCCACTCCTGAGCATTTGATATTTTTTATTTGCATTTCTTATTCGCAATGAAAATACATTCTGCAACAGGACCTTTTGAAGATTGAGGAGTTAAATACTTTGAAGAATAAGGATAATGGAATAAAGTCAATAATTTATGTTATATAATCTGTATTTATTTACTCTTTATACAATTTTTCTATAGTTTAATTTAAGGTATGCAATCATCCCAGGTAAAACTACACTCTAAACGCTCACTCATTGATGCACGCTATAGGCCAACCCGAAGATTCCTGTTTTACTTTTAAGAATGTATCAATATAATCGACAAAGAAACCACCTATACGTGTACTAGGGTCGTACTGGCTAACCTCGTATTGCCAGTATTTATTTACTCTTTATACAATTTTTCTATAGTTTAATTTAAGGTATGCAATCATCCCAGGTAAAACTACACTCTAAACGCTCGAGTGAACTATTTACTAACAAGGAAACCCCCCCAACCCGACCCCACCGATTTCAATAATTTTTTGATATGTTGTAGTACTCGACAAAATAAGAGACACGTATTTTTTTTTT
>NW_014332803.1:113661-117995 GCF_000341935.2 Cephus cinctus
TAATCATCTAGATACTTCTGTTTGCTCTCCTCATCGATGCACGCTATAGGCCAACCCGAAGATTCCTGTTTTACTTTTAAGAATGTATCAATATAATCGACAAAGAAACCACCTATACGTGTACTAGGGTCGTACTGGCTAACCTCGTATTGCCATATTTCTTCAATTTTCGTGATGATATAACCCATACCGACTGCTTTGTGAAGTTCAACAGAAACCCACGTACCTGTAAAAGTCCTATTTTCCGAATTTTCATGTGTACAAAGATACTGATTTAACTCATCACAACAAGAACGACATAGCGCAAACATTAGTTTACCATGCATTCTTACAGGTAAAACAGGATGATACATATTTCTCGGTGGTAAAACTGTACATTTTATCAGTCCTTCAACTTTTGATATGTCATTATCATCGCCTGTAACCTGTTTACACTCCTCATCTATATACACTACAGGATGTCCCACGGGGAACTTGTCGTATTTATTTACAGTGGGATAGAGCGAAGTAACATCGAGGTATCGAATCTGTGTTCCCTCGTTAACCTTATAGTACGTTCGAGTGTTACCCGTGCGACCCCCATAGAACGCATGCCTCGGAGCGAGGCGACTCTTTTTTAAAACTGGTGGCACCGCGTGTTCGATAGTGTTTTTACACTTGTTATCCGTGGCTCGTAAATGACGGTTTTCATGTTCCCAGATTTCTTCTAAATGATAACCTAATGTTCTAATGCGTGATGACTTTAACATGGTGCGTTCATATCGCTCATTCAGAGTTAAACACACATTATTAACAATATTTGCTTTATCCCGATCGCTAGGATAGCATTTGGGACAACCGTGAAACCAACAACCGTAGAATTCAAATACTGTTTTTCCACTATCTGTTTCATAATATCCATATCTGTGTTCCCTCGTTAACCTTATAGTACGTTCGAGTGTTACCCGTGCGACCCCCATAGAACGCATGCCTCGGAGCGAGGCGACTCTTTTTTAAAACTGGTGGCACCGCGTGTTCGATAGTGTTTTTACACTTGTTATCCGTGGCTCGTAAATGACGGTTTTCATGTTCCCAGATTTCTTCTAAATGATAACCTAATGTTCTAATGCGTGATGACTTTAACATGGTGCGTTCATATCGCTCATTCAGAGTTAAACACACATTATTAACAATATTTGCTTTATCCCGATCGCTAGGATAGCATTTGGGACAACCGTGAAACCAACAACCGTAGAATTCAAATACTGTTTTTTCACTATCTGATTCATAATATCCATCTACCTTCAAGCCACCGGGTAATACCTTTTCAGCAGCACGACCTGCGCGCTCTATGCTGTATCCGCGTTCATGCTCAATCCACGCAAACCATTCTAATGCAATGATCGACTGGTTATCAAATCCCCTGTAACCACTCTTGGGGATAATACCGATACTGTCTTGTTTTAAAAAGTTAGTTCTGTAAACAACACTACATGCGGATGCGATGGTTACAGCTTTCGCAAACGCGCAAATTTCAGTGATCTCCAGAAACATCTTACGAAAAGATAAAAAACCCTTTCTCAAAAGATTCACATCCGATATACAATATCGTTTAATCTCGGCAGCAAAATCAAACACGTATACGGTTTTGACAAGTTCATCGTACCAGGTAAAAAATTTTGCACGATCTACAATCTTTATCGTGTCAGGGGAATAAAACAATATTTCTGGTAGTGGTCCGACGTAGTGTTGATTTTCAGGTCTGTTAAATAGATGAGGAAATAAAATAAAATATCTTTAACTAACGAGCTAGGGAGATTGAAAGTTTTTGAAAATCCGGATAGCGGCATACTTAGGTAACATAAAGAATCTAAGAATCTAACTTTTTCAAAAGAAATCTCAAGGATATTAGTACCGTTCAATATAATCTGTGGAGTTATTTTCAGTGTCTCTACAATATATTTCAGTACAAATTGAGCATCAAACCCCCGAGCATTGTGTGCTATACATATCACCTGTTTAAAATCTTTCATATCTATAACGAGATCTATAAACTGTTTTAACCCTTTTAGTACCGGGCGAAATAGAGGTGCCTATGCGAGAAAAACCGGCCGAATTTCACAGTATTCCATGCATTAAAACGAAAAACTATTTTTTTCTTAATTCTCTCATAATGAAATTAGATCATTTATAACGTATTACAAATTTATTTTGAGATAGACTTCTCCCGCAATGCGAATAGTAAAGCGCTACGAGGCGCGGGCCGATATATCGGCTCTGGCACTTCTCGCCAGTGTAGCAGAAGCCGATATATCGGCTCCCGGCACTCAAAGGGTTAAGGGTTCATGATCAAAAACGAATTGACGAATACCGCAATAACTACAGAGGTAGGACATGTCATTATTGTACATACATTTTTCACATACTTTTTGAACTACACAAAGATTAACATCGTGAACTTTAACATCCGGGTTTCCTATCTGCTCGCGAACCTGCATCGTTTTAAAATCGTAAAATACAAAAAGATTTTCCTTTACAGGTGTGTTTTCTTTTTGCTTGGCAGTAGTATAAGTTTGGGGGTTCTGGATATAGATTCCTGCACCGACATAACCGCAGCTAGAAGAGGTCGTAAAAATCTCCTAATAAATTTGAAGAAATTTGGTATTAATTGAACGCAATGGACTTCTCGACAATTAACGAAGTGGCTCGTTTGGACTTATTTCTTCCAACGAAAAAGTTGGCGGAATTAGAGATTCAAAAGGAATACAAGATTAGTTGTATTCGGAAAATTGAAACAAAATACGGAACGAGAGTAATCGTCGACATTGAAAACAGCTTCTCGACATTTCTACCAGCGAGGGTGTCTAAAGTCTTGAAAGACGATAACAATTTGTTCCAAAACATGGTGCGTGCTGCCGACGAAGATCGACTCCTCATGCGCTGTCTCGGTGGGCAGTATAATCAGATTGAATTTCAATGTTTGTAATCGTACTCTTAATACTATGTACACGTGTTAAATAAATATATACAACTTGTTATTATATCTTATGTCTTTATTCACAATCAAAAAATACATTCCAACAACAACCAATTCCTTAATAATTTAACGTTTTCCATCGAACATTGGAAATGGGAGGCATGATGATGCGAACAGCGAGTGAGTAAGTTCTTTCGCAGATTTTGCAGCGAAGGGCATCCCAGATCTCCCAGATCCGCGATGTGTTCGGTTCGTCCAATGAAAGCTCCCAACCAAACTTTCTTCTCCAATCCTTTTACATAGATCTTAGATGCATTTTGCTGAATAACTCGAAGAATGTTTCTAGCTTGATTGTAAACAATGTCCCCAGCGCTCCAGGATATACCATGAAAATTGCGCTCCAACCATAAATTTATACTTTTATATTTAGCCGGTAGATGCTTCCATGGACAAGGCGGTTGAAACAGGAACGTTGCAGGTTCGGAGAAATTGTTGTCGACTCCAATCACGGATAGCTCCTTCAGGACGAACTCGTTCGACGGTTTCTTGAAACCTTGTACGTCCACGATAAATTCCATTTTTTATGAACTGCACAGGGGGGCTACGATTACAGCGTCTTTATACCAATTTCTTCACCCCACCACTGATCGGGGTCGTAACAGGAACGTTGCATTGCAGAGCAAACTGATTACGATCAATGTCAAGATTTAGATTTCCATAGGGATAACATTGCGAATTCAAAAGGAGCTTAACGTCTCTGACGTTGCAGTGGTCAAAGTGACTAGCGTTCTTATTTTTCTTATTCTTTCTGCCCGTCTGAAAACCCAGTATCACGTATCGTGGTTTCTCCAACTGAGTTGACGTCTTGACGGTCCACACGTGTTTCGAAGTGGTGGGGAGTAGAGGGTACTCGTACAGCTATCCCTCTCGATGAATTTCAGCAGTTGTATCTTTCGTCGATCCGACACCTTTACGTACGGTATCAACCATTCCAATTTATGAATTACGACCTTGCATTCTTTCGCAGCAGTTTGCACTATTGCATTGACATCGCTCTTTGCTCTCGTCAGAATGAACTCGTGTTTAGCGTTAACGACAATCTTGCGATAATCTTAAGCGAAACCCAGTATCAGACTCAGCGGAATGGATACGACGAAGTAACCATCCGCATTGGTTAACTTCTCCTGTTCTCTGACGTCGAGCCAACCGGCGTTCTCCATCAAGGATCGTTGGCCGGGACTCAGGGAAACATATCCCTTCATGAGACTCGTGATACCAACGTTCTTGTTTCGATCGATCTCTATAGCATTCATTTCGTAGCGAATCTCCTCGAAGAGATGGCAAATGGCATTGTTTACCAGAGTCGTGCTCGCAGTCG
>NW_014332803.1:118847-119494 GCF_000341935.2 Cephus cinctus
ACTATTATAACCATTGACGATTTTTCTATTATAGACGATACCCATTATCGCATGGATCTGACGTGCAGCCTGATCGTTATGACTTCTCCTTGAAAATTCACCAGATCCCCGTCTTGATCGACTACTCGCAGCTGCAGCTGATCTATCGTCTTGGTAGCGATCGGTAGATAAATGACTTGTGATGGCACCTCTATGATCTTGTATCCGCGTGGCACGACCGGAAAGAATTCGTGTATGGTGTGCACTTTACGTTCGTTGATGTAAGCGGCCATCGTGATATCGCATTCGGCTCATAGGGCGTTCACCTTGAGAATGGCTACTGGTACGTCGGACGTGTGTAATTTATTAGCTTTCAGAACGAGTTAAGTGAAACCCAACAAGCGACCTATGGAATCATTGGGCCGAAAGTCGTATTATTGTTAGGTTTAATGTGAATAACGATGCTCTTATCCGTCAACGCACTATGCACGTAGTTTTGGATATCTTCGATCTCGTAGCTACCAGTGGGTATAGTGATAACTTCATCCCCCACGACATCACGGTTGCACTTCATTTCACTGCACAACGTATTACTGTTAGGTTTAATCTGAATGACGATGCTGTTGTCCGTCAACGCGCTATGCACGTAGTTTTCGATATCTTCGATC
>NW_014332803.1:119913-120208 GCF_000341935.2 Cephus cinctus
AAATCGCTTGATCAGCCAAAGTACAAGTTTTTAGAACGTTTACTCGCATCCGTGGACGGCGTCGAGTACTTTCCCTTTACGGAACACGAACAAGTGCTGCTACCGAACGAGGCACGTCGAAACTCGATAATTATTTACGACGACATTGCCTGCGAGAAGCAAGATAACATTAGAGCCTTCTTCAGCATTGGACGGCACATGGACGTTGACTGTTTCTATCTCTGTCAAACGTACGCTCGCATTCCCAAACATCTGGTACGGGACAATGCTAATCTGCTGGTGCTCTTTAAGCAGG
>NW_014332803.1:120429-120619 GCF_000341935.2 Cephus cinctus
GTGAGCATAAATGAGTGATCATTGAAAAAAGTGAATGCAGTAACGTTTTGGATTCGGCAGCGAAAACATGCAACGGGGAAAACTTCGGGAGCTAAAAGACGTTTTACGCCAAATCGCTAAAGCCAGCGATGCGATTCGCAAAAAGCATAGAATGCTAAAATTGGGTAGAGAGAACGTCGAACAGACGATG
>NW_014332803.1:120724-123163 GCF_000341935.2 Cephus cinctus
CGGTAGTGACTCCACTGCAGAAACTAGTGACTGCATCTCGGCCTGAGCGTAATCTTATCAAGGACGAGATTAAGGATGAAGTAAAGCAAGACGTAGAAGCGGATGATACGTTTAGATCGGCAGATGAATCCTTCAAGTCGCTAAAGAATAATTCTTTCGAAAAAGAAGAGGAAGAAGGTAAACGTGATGATGAAGATGAAGGAGATAACGATGACGCAGACGTACCCGTTGATCGGAATGATCCTACGCAACGGTATCTCGATATGCTGCTATCGAGGGAGAATAAACAATTGGATACCGCCTATGGTGTGCGTAAACTCGCCAAGAACAAATTGATGATAGGCGATTCGCGTATCAGCTTTGAGGGTGATCGAATCCATGTAGGTGATACGACTTACTCGAAAACTGCGGGTTTGATCGAACTCTTATTCAGGAAGGTACCTGACGAGACTAGTATAACCCAGGATGACATGGACAATTACAAAAACATTATTTTAACGACGAATTCACATAGAAAGTACTATAAACCTGATGGTGAAATTCGTAAGAGCAAGAGTTTCAAATTTAATAACGTTATTGCAAAACTGATCGAACAGCCCTCTGTAACGGGCAAAGGTATAGTACCGTGGTACATGATCGCTGCCAAGGACGAACGAACGGATTACGTGTACTGGGATGATCCCAACGAACTGGTAGACCGGCTTCGTCTGCTCCTTACGTCTCGGGAAGCTGGTAACCCCAGTCACTCCAACGACATTGTGTCGATTATCGAAGAATTGCGCGAGGCGGGTATCATTTATTAATTCGATAAAACGATCGCGATCGTCACTTTGAATATGAGTGTCGACGTGTTTGGACGTCAGCTGAGTAGCAGGACCGCGGTTACGAGTAGCCGTGGTCTCCCTGGCGCTGAATTCAAATTCACTGCTACTGGGCACTACGACATTGATAACAAGAAGCTCTGTAACATCGCCAATCCCGAGGAGGAAAACGATGCTGTGACCTTGAATCTGATGAAAACTGTTGTGAAGCAGGAGCTGAATACCGTGTTTCACGTGACTGCCGGAATGCGCACTGATATCGATAACAACAACTTGATGATTCAATCTCTCGATTCTACCACGAAGGATGCGTTGAAACGTTTGCAAGCTGATATCGAGCCAGGACACGAATTGACGATTCGCAATTCTCTGATCATTTCTCAGCTGGACGCCAGACTGAGTGCGCTGGAGAATGGATGGAAAAAAGTTAGCGGTGGTGAAGGAACTGCATAGACCTGTCAGGAGAAATTACCAGCGCCGGCACGTAGACGTCCGTGGATTGGACGAGACTTGGCAAGTGGATCTCGTTGACATGTCAGCGTACGCCAGAGAGAACCGCGGATACAAGTATCTGCTCACCGTCATCGACATATTTTCAAAGTTTGCTTGGGCCGTGCCAACCAAGAGCAAGAACGCTAAAGAGGTAACAACAGCTATGAGATCTGTACTGACGAAGGGTCGAATTCCGAAGAAATTGCATGTTGACCAAGGCCGAGAGTTTTACAATTCCGAATTCAAGGATCTTATGCAAAAGCACGGTATTACCCTGTACTCGACGTTCAGTAACTTGAAGGCATCGATCTGCGAGCGCTTTAATCGTACGCTGAAAAGTAAGATGTGGATGCAGTTTAGCCTGCAGGGCAATCACCGGTGGCTGGATATCTTATCGGACCTGGTATCCTCTTACAATAACAGTAAGCATCGTACCATTGGTATGAAACCGACGGATGTGACTGCTCGTAACGAGAAGGATCTACTACAACGGGTGTACAAGAAATTCAAAGTCAAGACCTTACTTAAACGACCAAAGTTTAAAGTCGGCGACGGAGTACGAATCAGAAAATTTAAACACATCTTCGGGAAGGGTCACACATTCTATTGGACACCCGAAATTTTCACCGTAAGTCGAGTGAAGAATACCGATCCGGTGACGTACAATCTCAAGGACTACCAGGATCATCCCATCGAAGGCGGCTTCTACGAGCATGAACTTACCAGCGTCAAGTATCCCGACATATATCTTGTGGAGAAGATACTGAGGAAACGTGGAAACAAGCTATTTGTGAAATGGTTAGGGTTCGATGGTTCGCACAATAGTTGGATCGATAAGTCGGATTTGTAGGCTTCACCGAGATGGGACAAGGTATGGAAATGGATAATTTTTTTTTTTCAGAAGAAGACTATGATTAAAGAAACTATCATATTTTTTTCATTTTAGTACATCTACTGCTACTACTGACACTAATTCTGCTGCTGCTGGAAGAAGATAATGTTTAAAGAAACTATTATATTTTTTTCATTTTGTACATCTACTGCTACTACTGATACTAATGCTGCTGCTGCTGCTGCTGCTGCTGCTATTACTACAGTGGTTCACATTACTGTAAAACCAAAAAGA
>NW_014332803.1:123621-124910 GCF_000341935.2 Cephus cinctus
TGATTAAAGAAACTATTATATTTTTTTCATTTTAGTACATCTACTGCTACTACTGATACTAATTCTGCTGCTGCTGCTGCTGCTATAGTCAAATGAAATATTCATAATTGAATGTATGCAATATCATGAAAATTAAAAAAAAGCAATTCTTCAATGCTTACCTTATATTTTTCGGAACCAAATTTGATTATTGTTATATTCTTTAACGGCGAGAACACCATTTATATCAAGGGCACATAGAGGGTTGTAAAAAGCGTCACTCATTCTTAAAGCGTTTTCTACAGTAATACGTGCGCTCTGTTCAAATCCGTTTTGTACCCATTCGATGGGTACAAAGACGCGCGGTAATAACTGAACGTAGTGGTCAGACATTTTTTGAACTGAGTCGTAGCGGGTGCAAGCGTCATTTTTAAAGCGTGCTCCCTACCTCTACCTCTCTATGTGACAAAGAGTGCGAGCGACTTCTGAGAATTATTTATTAAGATAACGCATAGAAGGAACAATCCAGATGGTTAGGAGCTGGCGTTGCATTGAAGGATCAAGTGATATGCAATAACGTAAAGCACACGTTGTCTTTATTTTCAATTTTTACATTTGTACATTACATCTTATACATCTTATACATCTTATACAATTACATTATATACATCTTACATTCTATAACCCCACGGTAGGGTGTCGGTCGTACCAGGAAGAATGACCCTCTTGTCGTCATTCCAGCTCAGTGCTATTTTTCTCTATTGAACGGTATAAATTTTATGTTTTTTACTTTGAATTAAATTTTGACATTTCATTAAATTTTGATGATGCAAAAGACATTGAATATAATCATTAAAGGTAATTGTTTTCAATGTGGAGGCCTTGACTGCTTTCGCGCGTTTTTTATCTTTGCTTTCTCCTAAAACTTTGAAAGAGTATAATTTTGCTCGCAATCCTACAAATTCAATCATAATTTTTCCATTATTTTCATCCTTCATTAATCCTAATACTTTTTTATTTGCCAATGGTATATCATACACGTTATCCGGAGGGTAGTCTGAGGTGTCAAATTTATCTAAGTCGCGTTTAATATACTCATATATATTCGGAACTGTAAAGTAGTATATTAGGGTCTCGGTCTCGGTATACATCAATTTAGCTCTATCACCAAAAGTATTTTTTATATAGTTGTAGTGAAAATCGTATATGTACGTTTTAGAAATGTCTAGAATGGAAAATCCTGCGTATATCGGTTTATTGAATTTAATTTTTGTTCGATTTAATTCTACTATGATCATATCTTCATCAAA
>NW_014332803.1:125028-125292 GCF_000341935.2 Cephus cinctus
TCTAACGTCCTTTTGTTTTCTGACATTTTCCATTGTTTTTCCGAAAACCGAATTGTTCATAAGTTTATAAAAATTTTTTTCAAAATCATTATTCGATTTTTTTTCTCATTTCGGTGTTCAATTCTATACACTTTTTGAGCCACGGTGCCTGTTTAAATTTTAGAACACGATGAATTTTTGTTAACTTTAAACCTAATCTCAAACACTGTTTCAAATTCTTATAATGAATGATGTATCTATTTTTGGGGAGGAGCGAAGTTATCA
>NW_014332803.1:125712-126315 GCF_000341935.2 Cephus cinctus
TAATATTCCCATTCGAATGAGCCTACTGGTAAAGATTGACTCATAGCTGCACCGTATAAATTATTTACGTCATAATACATAATATACGATTCCTCTTTGCTTGGATCGAAATCAGCTCCCATGTACCTATTGTTGGCCCTGGCGTATCTGTTGGAGCATTGAGCTACGCCACCTCGGATACCTCTCTCGATAAACAACAACATCTCTACATCAGTCAGCAACTCAAGTTCCACACCCGTACACTTGAGCATAGCGTCGAAAGCAAGGCCCGGTGCAGTGTAATAGTGTAGAGGATCTAAATTGTATATAGCGTAACAGTTGCGTCTAAAGTTTTCAAAGATATCGGCTAAAAGGAGAACATCGGTTTTCAGATACAAATCAGAATATTCGCCTAATGTTTCCATGCAAAAAGGTTGCCAAACATTACAAGCGTGATCATAATCTGCTTCTGAGATTTCTTCGTTATTTAATTTTGAATAAAATTCTTCTTTTATAGGTAATTTATCCTCTTTGAGTTTTTCCCAATTATCAATATATTCGTAGGGAAAAACACCTTTTCTAGTCAATAAATGGAATTCCTCTACATTATTACAATGTTTACGC
>NW_014332803.1:126667-131702 GCF_000341935.2 Cephus cinctus
CCTTATTCTTCCCTTAAAGGCAGATTCCAAGTCATCCCAACGCACTCTGTCACTTCTTCTCTCCCTCACCGTTCCCCCACCTCTTTTTCGAAGTTGTTGTTTAAATTTTTCGTTCAGAGATTTGAGGATTCCGATTGTTGTTAAAATTTTAGTTTTCTCTCCGATCGTAAGAGTAAAGTTTCTCAGAATTTGGTTCAAAAGTCTGATATTTTGAGTTCCAAATTTTGTCCATTTTTCAATTTCTGCCGTCGATGAACCCTTCTTCAGAAGTTTACACGCTCCGTCCATAATCTCAATCAACTTTTTACACTTTATATAATCCATCTCGTTAATAGCAATAATGCACTTAAAGGTTTGACAAACAATGATCGCTGTGTATCATCGCAGGGCCTTTTATACGAAGGTTTCAATGATTTCCTGGAATTGTTTTGCATCGGTTCGAGCGATAAGACACCTACCCGAATTGCGAAATCGAGAACGCATTTTCTAGAAACTCTCAAGGGTTAAAAAATGGGGATGGGAGGTTTCGCAGATTTCTAGTAATCGAATCGCCTACAGAGATTCGATGTCAAGGTTCATGAATCTTCCGGAATATTCCTTAGCCCTCCGACGACGACGACGACGAAATTGCGTCGCGCGCGCGCTTACGAGTAATTTGACACCTCGGGGGGATGAGGGACCGCATTCTCGACGCACGACTCTGCGAGATAACGTTCGGTATTGGGCATTAGAACAACCGATACATGGATGACTTTGAACTCGCTGGTGCTTTCGCACGAGGCTGGGGGATGGGGAATTCGCGAAGTTTCTCAGTGGGATGAGGAAGCTGACTAGTCGGGGGATGGGGAATTCACGAAGCTTCTCAGTGGGATGAGGAAGCTGACGATGTTCTAGAAGGTTCTCTATCGTGCGTAATTCCTAGAATCGAGCGCAAAATTCCCGGAACGTGACGCAAAATTCCCGGAATCGAGCAAAAATTCTTGGAATCGAGGGTCCTGATGACGTCACTTTCAGAAATCGTAGAGCTCACGACGGCAACTTAGCACGGACACCCACCTTCGAAGGCTCTGGAGTGTCGGTATTATGTCGGTGCAGGAATCTATATCCAGAACCCCCAAACTTATACTACTCTTGGCTAATTGAATATTTTTTTTAGAGGTGCTATGTAACACCAATGCCTCAGCGGCCTATTAACCCTTTCCGGCACAGCGGGTCTCCCAGGACCCACCTTTGAAAAAAATATACTATTTTTATGATTTTCATGCGCCATCTTGAATCTGCCATCTTGGATTTGAAAAAATCAAAATTTCGTTAGCAGATTCGTACTCAGCGACCCCAAAATCCCCCGAGTAAGAAATTTCAAGCCAGAATAGCCAATAGAAAAATGCATGCCGGAAAGGGTTAACACGACACGTATGATAAAAGCGTTTGTAACATCTATGCTTAAGCCATTTCTTAGTCATGATTGATATTCCACAATACTCACAATTTTTTATTGCGTCACACATAGATTTTGATTTAGCATATGAGTTTCGTTTGAGGTGATTAGCAAGACAATCGTTACCATGAAATGTACGCCGACGTTTCAAACATTTAACACCTAACATCTTATTATTACAAGCAGGGGATGCTCGACACAATGGACACGTTCCCTCGCATCTGTGTTCTCTGTTATAAGTGGTCCGACAAGCGTAACAAAATTTTTTCATCGCGGTAGCGCTGGTCATGTTCAGTATTACGTCAAAATGATTTTCGTTAAGGATCAAACGCATGGTACCCGACAGATCCGCACCGTGCTTTAAAACTTCACTACGACCGTCATATACGGGTTTCAATTTACGACCACCCAGTTCTTTAGATTCGTAGACCTCTATTGCTAATCCTTAAGGATTAAAGAATTTTTGAAAAATCGCAAGTTCTCTCAGTCCCATACCTCGATTTTCGGGAGGTATATCTACTCCGGACTCTGTCATTAATTTCCGCGCAGCATCAAGTTGTAATTTGTTATTTAGTCTAGAATGAGCTAGTCTACGAAATTCATTATGAAACGATCCTGCACGACTATCACTACGTTTATAATGCGCTAAGGCTACAACGAGAGCTCGAGGTAGACATAAATTACACAGCTCCACAAAAATCAATCGCCGGCACCCGAGACCAGAGTAGGTGGACTACATGTTTTTGGGGTCGCTGATCACGAATCTGCACTCAGAATTTTCCGGTTGCACCAAATTTTTTAGTTAATTGCAAAAAAAGGTCAAAATATCGATATTTTGCACCTATTTCAGACATTACATTAACAAAACGATAAGTACCTATGCAGAAAGGATTACTATTTTGTATCCTAACTTTCATACTCACAGACCCTTAACCTATGATCCCAAAACCATCGATTTCTAACCTCAAAACCCCAAAAACCCTGCTTAATACCAGTAGCTTATTGGCTTTATCGAGCAGCAGATGTTCCAAATGTTTGTGGAAGTGGCAGTTAGATATTTAATATATTTACACTATAAATTAATGTTAATAAATGTTCCATTAGGGTAATATTGATTAATAAATAAACAAGTACAATAATTTGACATTGATTTACAGATGAATATATCAAATTATTCTTTAGTGGGTACCCGGGTACCCTAGGTGCTCGCTGGGAGTAACCTTACTTCAAGTTCATTTTTTTATTGCAAACATTTTTTTTTTTCCGAAGTATAGCTATGGGAATCTCTTCGTGAAGAGTTAAACTTCCTAGATCCGGAGGCTCAGATCGAAAAAAAAATTGTTCTAAAAGTTACAAGCAAAAATGTGACGAGGTGGGTACCCGGGTACTCGGGTGCCCACATAAGGGTTAAACTCATTACAGGATTTTTTCTGTCTTTTTCTGCAAAATAATGCCAGCTATGAGCCGTTGCTCATGACGTTGCGCGAATGCTTGGTTGGCATGATGTCTGCGATTCGGATTATCTAAAACAAAAAAAATCAGACAGCGTTGTACCTTACATAAATGTGGTTACGGTTTGAACAGCTTTAATTAATAAAAATTGAAACTCAAGGAAATGGCTATCGATAGAAGTCGATAGAAGTCGATACATTGCCATTAACAGGTCGCTATTTCCTTGATGTTTAATTTTTATTAATCAAATTCGGGATTTGCGCGACATCATGAGTAACAGTTCATAGCGGGTTATTTCACAGGAAAGTATAGAAAAATTGTTGTAATGAGTTTAAATATGAATAAGAACGTCTGTCCAATTTTTTACCGTTAGATATTATAGTTCTGTCAAAAAAGGCACAATGCGTAATATATTTGGCGCAAGGAAAGCGAATGTTCCTTTAACACATACAGTAATGTTGAATTGAAGTGGAACTCTTGAACTTTTGTGTATTTATGCGAAACTATGATCGATTTCAAAAAACCAAAGACATATTTTTTAGGAAATTTCCTTCCCGTTCGAATGGTAAAGGTTTTATCCCGATCGGATACAAACTGGCTGAACGGCAGGGGTTGGAGTGAAATAGTGCATTTTGGAACTTTTTGAAAAGTGCGAAAACTAGTAGTTCCAGAAGGAAGTTCATATTTCTAATTATGGCACGAGAGAGAGCATCCTTCGGCATTAAAGAAACGCCCCCATTGAACTCCGACAGCATCACTCTGGGGGGAGCTGCACCCCCTTGAAGTGAAAACACTTAATTGGCCATAACTTCCGAACGCGCCGGCCATTCTTGTCCAGTTTCTGCTTGATATCATCTTTAATGATACTGCAGATTCTCACGAAATTATTGTTCTCGGAGATGATCCCGTGACGGAGATCTCGAGATATCGCAAGCGCACCCGAAGCTTCCCCGTCATTTTTCATTAGGAATGCGATGAAATAGAAATTTCATATTTATTCTAAGTTGTAGCTGAGATTTCAGCAATTAAAACGCGTTTTTAAACATCTAAACATGAATTTGCCAATGGGTTAAATTTTTCATTTGAAAAAATGCCTAAATTTTGTGAGTTTCGCTCTAGGTACTCAGGGGACAATCGCTTGTCGCGCATGGTGGGGTAGTGGACCGCTCGAGATGCGAAAGACGTGTAGCGGGGCAACCGCTTAGGACCGTACGCTCCGCCGCGCTGACAATGGAGCATACTAAATGTCTTTAAATTATTAATTAAAACTATTTTTTTCAGTTGTTTAATTTTTCTTTGTTTTTGCATTTGTTCATTTATTTATTGGTTATTTTATTTAATGATTTTTTTTTACTTTTTCTTATTGTTTTGTCTCTTAAACCTCTGTACGTGTACTTAAACCTCTTAAGTAGTTAAAATATGGTTGAATTTGTAAAGTTTTATTAATTATTAAATCACCATTAAATCATAATTAAATACGGGAAGCAGTAGTAACATAAAAGAGTAGCGAAAACGTTATAGGAAATATTAAAAATATAATTAAAATGATGGGCCAGTGCTAGATCATATAATAGGAAAACATGTAGTGACTTATGTACTTGGCCTCAATAATATGATATCAATACTTTTTGTTAGAGGAATTCACAGCAATCCTGTACTTGGCGTAGTTTTTTACACGTAAGTGTTTTTTGGGGGATATCACAAGTTTTTGTTGTTCAATAGGATATATGAAAAAAGTTTTAAGCACTGAAATCTGTATTGTTAAACAAATATAAAATATAAATACATTGCAATCTCACTAATCAGATAAATATATTTCGTTGTTGAAAATGTTAAATGTTCGCGTTCCTTAAAGATTCCAAAGTATTTTCAGCAACCTTTGATGGTGACACTTTTTTTTCTGATTATTTTCTGCTGCTGTCTTTTGAATATTTTCTAACAATTACTCTGGATCTTAACTTCAACACTTTGGGTGATATTACATCATCTTTACTTTCTTTATTTTCCTTAGAGTCACGTTTTGTAATAATTTTTGTAATAATTAAATAATAAATATAATTTATAAATTGATTTTTCTTAGAAACATAAAAATATATAAAAATTTGAAAGGAAAGTATATTCTTAAATGTAGAATGAAATTCATTT